>NC_134265.1:176388728-176458728 GCF_031893055.1 Leptodactylus fuscus | reverse complement strand
GTCGGTATGCAAATGAGTTCTCTCACAGCACTGGGGGCAGGCCTCAGCGCTCAAACAGCACTGGGGGCATGCCCAATGCTGCAAGACAACTCTCCAGTGCCGCCTCCATCTTCTTCAGGAACGTCCTCTTCACGTGTATTCTTCCGGCTCAGGCAATGAAACTTGTAGGCCTCGGGCAGAGCCGACTGTGCATGCCCACAGGCCACAAGAAAATGGCTGCTTACTTACTGTGTAAGCAAACATTTTTCTTGTGGCCGCGGGCATGCACAGTCGGCTCTGCCCGAGGCCTACAAGTTTCACCGCCTGCGCTGGAAGAACACGCGTGAAGAGGACATTCCTGAAGAAGATGGAGGCGGTGCTGGAGAGTGCTCTTGCAACTGGGGACACCCCCAGTGCTGTTTGAGTGATGGGGCCCGCTCCCAGTGCTCCAAGAGAACTTATTTGCATACCAACAAAAACCAGGATTTCTACGGAACGGCAACGTGAAGAAGACATCTAAAGGTAGGAGAAGAATAGCCTTTCTTAAGGCTATTCCTATGTGTCAACCAGAACAGAAAGTGTTTTAATGGTAGAATCCCTTTAACCAAGGGAACCGCTTTTTCATACATTGTTATGCTCTAATTGGCCATATGAATAGAATATCATACTGAGATAATCCCATTAATGAGAAGATACAATTTCCAAATATTTATAATGCCATAACACACGAGGCATAGTTAGGATACATTCTTTCATTCTTATACTCTTTCTATTCTTTTTTATAGCTCAAGTATTCTTTTTCTTGTATGGAATTTTGATAGTTTTTATTCATTTTTTGGAGGTATATGTTTTCTCCAATTTTCCCTTTAGTGTCACACTCTTCAAAATGACTTTTAGATATCTCCTGACTGAGCAATCTGAGATACAGCGAACATATTTCCCCTTTGCTTCACATAAAATAACAGTGAACAGCAGTCAAGTGACCATTCCCTGCATCCATCAGTGCATTCCCATATTGGTAGCTATGTACAATTTGTGTTTTATGCTCTGTCACCTTGAGTTTGGTCCCCTGATAACACTCCTGCCATAGGCTTGTTTGGAGACACCGAGCCTGCAGGATGCACGTTTGTATAACAAAATGTGTGTTTTGACATCCTGGTCGAACTTAACAGTGTTCATAGGTGTCAACTGCTATGCAATATATTTTTTTTCTCTGGTAGATGAAATTATCTGGAGACTTGGAGCCTTTTTCACATCTATGGCTTGGGTCTTTAGGTCACCTTGTAGTTTTTAACAGATGTGATTAAGTGCAGAGTTGTACGCTATAAGAACTTCACCCTGTCATTGAGGGTTGTTCTATGCATGCTTGTTATACAGTCTCCAAGGAATATGTACTTCTTGCTTGTTTTTATTTGCAAAAACAAGACTCATGTTCCTGCAGATCATTGTAGATATCTCTAAACTGTATAGTTAACAGCTTTTATAACTGGAGAGGTTCAGTGACTCTCAGGTAGTAATCTCTATTTACTGTCGCTCTTTCCACACTGTCAATTAAGACTCATGAGAACAATATTATTTTACAATATAATGGCCATTATTTCAGAATATAATGGAGATTTTTCTGTTATACTATCTATAAATACTGATCATACTGTTAAAGACAATGGAGCAGATTTAAGATTAAAGGGATATTCCCATGTACATAACCCTTTTTAAATGTGTATATTATTAAAAGTTAAACATTTTTGCAAAAATCAGTAATTAAAAATTTTGTAGCGTTTTAAAGATTTTCACTAAATATTCTGTGGTCACAAGTTGTTGTTTTGATCATTTGCTATGGATACGACCATGCATGCAGGACCTTCCTAAACTCAGCCATGATTTCCTTATTGTGGCCGGGAGATCTTCTGATACATGTAGTGTCCCTGCCTGATGACCCTACTACAATAAGAAAATCATAGCTATCTTGACAAATCCCAGACCATAGAAAGTTTCTGAATTTGTGGTCGTAACCATTGGCAACCGATCAAGACAACATATATCACCACTAACATATTTATAGAAAATCTTTAAACCGCTGCAGAATTTTTAACTACATATATTAGTAAAAATGTTTAACTTTTCATTATATATAAATATGATTATGTTCATGGGAATACCCCTTTAAGACTAGTGTATGAAACTATAGGCCCCAAAAATAAAAGCTCTGACTGGGCAATATACTATTTGCAGATGTACAGATGTGCCCTCCCTTACCCATCCAGTTATATAGACACGGCCAGATAAAGGTATTGTATGTATTTCACAAATTAAGCAGCTTTGTAAATTACAACATGGTTTCTTGACAGGTTATCACATAATGATATGCTATCTATCCTATTTGTGTCTAAGAATTGTTTGCCATTCAAGGCTTTTCAAGTTGTGATATTGTGTTAAATTGGTATAATGAGAAAAATTGATATTACCCTTGGGCAGTGGTGCAGCTAAAGTCTTTTGGGCCCAGGTGCAATCTTTTCTCAAGGGCTCCCTACCCCCACTCTACAGAGAATTTTTGATAGACATGGTTACAGGTGCTAAGGAGTTTAATTAATCTTAGTGAGGTTAGGATAATCTGTGGGTCTCCTTGGCTTATGGACCAGTTGGAAGTTGCAATCTCAGTACTGATGCCAGTGCTTATGGGTCCTCTAAGGCTCCCGGGCCCTTGTGTGACTGCACCCTCTGCACCCCCTCAAGTTACGCTCCTGCCCTTGGGTGTGATGCTGAGCAATAAGGTTCTAGCATACTGGTCTTGTTATAGGTGTGCTTGTATTCTGACCTGTCTTGCTGCTGACTACATACCTGTCTTCTGCTCCTGTCCTGCTTTTTAAACATGTCCAACCTCAGGCTTGTACCTAACCTCTGAATCTCTGTGACTCTTCTGACCATCTGCTTATACTTGACTATTCTATTGCCTCATCCTCGGTGTTTCGCAATGTTTTAAAGTAGTAAAAAAAAAAAGACAAAAAAAACAAGATGATACTTGCAATTCCCTTTAAATACTTGTACTTACATTTGTTAGGCAGAAAGCCAGACACTGATAATTTAATAAACTGTTATTCATGTCAGGCTGAAATAGAATGTAGATTACATTATGTCTCGAAAAGTCACATAATGACAAGGTTATAATAAAGAAAATTAGATAATATTAAATAATATTGAATCTCTAGAACGTAACCTATTACTTTCAGGATTCTCGCATCATAAATAAGTAGCTTTCAGTCAAATCATTAAAAAAAAGTGGTTTGTAGATTTCACATTTGAATATCTTTACTAATGATACATGATTGACTCTTATAGGGAACTTTGCATTTTCACTATGCTTTTTTATTTATATCTTGAGAGGGCCATAAAATTACTTGAAAAAGATTCTGGGGAACAGCTCCATCTCTGGTGTTTAACCAGCTTCTGCTCCCGGAAGAGAAATGTAATATTTTTCCTGGAAAGAACCCTAAGTATTTAAGCTGCAAAATAAATTACTTTAGAGAATTAGTCAGCTGCTGTGGAGGATATAAAGGGATCGCCAGGGAATGAGATACTACTATCATTTTATGAAAGGTCAACAATGGGTAATGTGCAAGCGGGGAAAAATGAATATCACTATTTAGATAAGAAAAGTAAAAGCACGTTAATTTATTATTTTTTTTTCCCTTTAAATCATATAACAGGGATTAAAAAGATAAGGCAAGATGATTGCGGGAAACTGCTACTCTCTTCTAATTATTCTTGATAAGATAATAATTGGTAGTGATTATGGGATATTATTTTATTTTCCCTGCTTTTAAGTTAAAGAAATTAACATACTAAAGATAAAGGACAAATGTGCCAGACTCTGTTAGGAAATAAAGTGCATGTTTTCAGATCGGTGTGTATCACACAAAGTTGTATTGGTAGCTATAATGAAATAGTTGGGAACTATACAGTATGACCAGTGTAAAAAAAATGGAGAACGGAGGAAAATGGATTTTAATTGTAGTAGTGGGTGATCTCTGTACAGGGAATAAAGGTTGAATACGAGTATAATCTACTCAGCCTGCAGTATCAATACTTCTGTCTGCACTATATGCTGTATATAACTTTATATTATGGAATGGAGTTTTACTACATACACCTATATCTTGTGTGTCGTGTATTTATTGATATCTAAATGTTGCTGAAGATGAGTATCGGTTATAAGTATGACTGGATTAAACCATAAGCATAGAAAGCTGTATTTTCACACATGGAAAAACAGCACATCTGCTTTTATAATGGGTGGAAGAGGCTGGTAGCTACTGGGACATTAACATTAAACATGGCCACTCTAAAATCAATACAATCCTATTGAACTATTTACATGGCCATTTTTTAATGGACTTGTGAACAGCTAGTTAAAAAACAAAACGTCCTATTTTTCATAGATCATTCATAGAGTCAAGTCTACTAGGATCCATGAAAAATGGATGCGAGATACAGATTGGCCATGAAAAATGGCTGTTTTCTCAGCAGATTTGCATTACAATTGTAAGAATATAGCTTTATATAGCATCAACATACTGTACATCCAAAGTACTTTACACATCAGAAGATTCAGTAAATCTATGAAACAAAATCAGACATTACAGAGTAACAAAGTAACCAACAAGTCAAGAGCTAGATCCTTGCTTTGTTATTATGAAGACGTAGAGCTCAGGAACTGAGATGAAGATAGCATCGGCTGAGGATGATAGATGGTATGAAAAGTACCATTTTAATATTCCAATTTACTTCTACTATTCATATAAGTACTGGCTACACTGCAGTAATTTCATCCTGAAAATTAGTCTTCAATTAGACAGTGTTTTGAAGGAGTTAAGCAAAGGAGATAATGAGTGCTGTGGGAAGTACTATGCAGTGATTGACAACCATAATGGAAGAATTACAGATGTACAGAATACATGAATATTACTGTATAACTGATGCAACACTGCATCATCAGCATCAATCAGTCAATCAATCAATTGCAATTCATAGAATGAAATGAAAATACAATTATATGTGCAGTGTCTCCAATGAGAAAAAAACGTGTTTTCACAAAACGCACCCCTTTGTACGCATCTGATGTGCCCGCCCAGCAGTGATTTTTGTACCTTTGTTCTTTTTCTTAAGTGCAACTTTAGTTCTTTATTAATCAGTAGAATTTGTTTAAATCAGTAGTATCAGTAAAAATGTTGTCTGTTTTAATTATTTATGGCTAAACAGCATGACGGAGTAGCTCTTTTTATTCAGTTTTTGTGCAGAAGAAAGTTGTTTAAGTCAGTAGTATAAGTAAGTAAAATTTGGCCTGCTTTATTGCTGACGTTGTAACAATCAGAGATGAGCAAACCTCCCAGGATTTGTTTTGGGGTTTAGGTGGTTCCGGTCCCTGATTCGTTTCAAGTCAAACAAGTTTGGATACAGAAATTATTTATACTCAACAAAAACAATATAAATTTGATCTAATCCTATTAATATTATAAATGTGAAAGTTTGTATGTTTAGTTGTTTGTTACTCGATCATGCAAAAACGACTGAACGGATTTGAATGAAATTTGGCATAGATAGTTTGTGACCTCAATTAACACATAGGCTACTTTTGATCTCGGTAAATGACATAGCTTCATGGCTGTTATGAATTTATGTTCATATACTATATTAAACTTCTCTTGCCAGCAGCACTATCTCAGCTAATTGGAGTTTGCTGATAAACCAAACTCTGTTATCTCTCTATGTAAACACACAGATAACACTGAGCCCATTGTGTACAAGCATCTGCATATTATCTGATATGCTCCAGGCATAGACACTGAGGAAGGAAAACTCCTTTAATCCACATTGACAGTTTGTCAATTTTAAACATGCCCAGAAAAAGAAAATCTAATTTGTCGCAAAATTCTAAAACAATGAGAGCTATAAAGGTCAACAGACTTCTCCTCAAGTGGAGCTCAGGGGATTGAGTAAGCTAAGCATCAAATGCCTCTTAGAGCATGCGAAATGCCAGAGCAGACAGATCATCGACACCAACACACACTCATTATATGGCATCCCAGCAAGCTGCTGAGATGCTGGAATAATCACAGGCACGGTACGAGAAATGAGTTCAGTGGCAGGCCAGCTTGAGAGCTGCCGAAACACTGGAGCAGGCGGATCATTGATGTCAACAACACGCTTATTATATGGCATCCCAGACCATTTCTGAGATGCTGGAACAATCAAAGGCACGGTGCGAGGAACAAGTTCAGCAGCAGGAGAGTTTGATAGCTGCAGAAATGTCAGAGCAGGCAAACCATCGACGGCAGCAATTTGCTGAATATAGGTGGATCATCGATGCCAACAAAATGCAGATGAAGTCACGGGCATAGGCTAGTAAAAAATAATGACCTATGTGTCATTTTGGCTGGACAGTCAATGTCATAAAAACAAAACCCATAAGAAAAAGTAGCAAATGAGTCTAACTTACATGAGTCTTTCCCATCTTTGAATATAAAACTATCAATGGCTCTTTCAAGGACTCTGAGAGCTTCTTCACAGCTAAAGAATGGTTAAGTACCTCCAGTAGTGCTGGGATCAATAGCTTCTAAATTTCTACAATAAATTTACAAACCATCTACTCAGGTTTACTTATTATTTGCATAAAGATTTAATATTCCAGTTATTTCAGAAGTTTTCTCCTCCCCCCCCCCCCTTCCTTTTTACCCTGGTGATAGAGGTTTTGGAAATAAAGCCAAGCACTTATTGGTTGATAGACTCTTTTGAGAGCCACAGGAAAGAGGACAAGGTGTTTCTGTTTGCAGGTCACATGAGTTATGTTAAAAACACTGAGGATGGTCTGAAGGAGGGAATGCAGGAGATGGAAGATTTTTCTTTCTTCTCTGATATATGAAATACAGTAACTAGTTGAAGTTTATTCTGCTATCACTAGATACAGCAAATATCCTCTTCTGGTTTACTTAAGAACCTTTCCCTTGGTTTGAGTTTTAAATATTATAGGATTATTATATTGGCAAATCCTGTGAGTACTTAACGTTAAACTCTGTAAGGTCTCAATTCCATTCCCTTATTAGGGGTAATGACTGGCAATTTACTCTAGGAAAAGGGATGAGCGAACTGATTCAGAATGATCTGGATTTGACCAAGTTTCCCAAAATTTAGTGTTTTAACTAAATTGAAACTTTTGCAATTCATCTCAGATGTAACACAAGGTAGAATAGCGAAGGATCACATGGTCTCTGTAACTTTAGCAGGCTTCTAGCATTACCTGACAGCATCTCAGCCATACATGAGTGATAGGAGAAGTTAACCAATACAGATACATTGCCATTATCACTGCAGAAATCCAAATGGACTCATGCAGTGTGTTCTAGTCTTTTAGCAATAAAACTCATCTTCTTGTTAAGTATGTTTTGAAATAGTGTATTTTGTTAACAAATATAGAAAAACTGCTAATAGCACTGAAAACATCTAAGCAGAGTTTCACAATGTATTCTAGTCTAATACTCACTGGCCAGGTTACCCTTTCAGTGCCTAATCTCATTTCTTCCCTAAATTTCTTCAAATAGAGTTTTAGTTTAAAAAAAAAATTAATAAATTGTCGTCAATCAGTCATCTTAAGACACAGATCCCATTCTCCTTTAGTCTTGTGGCCTTGGCCGAGATATCCCAAGCCTATGTATTCTCAAAGAGTTAGATGAGAATAGACAGTGTTTTTGGATATAGAGGAGGTAGAGGTGGAAGAAACGATGGAGGTGGCGGAGTAATACTGGTAGTTGTGCTGTTAGGGACACTAAGGGGAATTCTGGAGGTGGAAATTATGAGGGTATAGAGATAGCCCATTGTCATGAAGCTTCAGAAAAAGAGGAGAGGATGATGAAATTACTGCATTAAATAATGATTCTATTGCAGATAAGAGCTGACAATCAGATCAGGGTGACATCAAAGGAAGAGGGTGGTTGCAGTTTCAATAGTAATAATTCCATTTAATGTGCAGCCCCAACATAAAAAAAAAACTTGCCTGGGGTAGATCTAAGGGAAGCTCAAGTGGTGGTACTGGTGACGGTGGCTCAGGTGGCACTGGTAGACACATTTCCACTGTTGGTGTAGGCGGCAGCAGCTACATGTGGTCATAATCCTACGGGATTTTTTTGGTACATTACCAAATGACAAATCTATGTCAAGACATGGCTGTACAGCCACACATGTAGAGATTAGGTCTCTCCATATTCACATGAAATGGTGTCACTAACTCATTTGGCAAGTGGCTCTGTCAGGCAAAAGGAGATAGACCATCATACTTCTCCCCATGATTGTCTTTGTATGCAGGTTACATTCACACCTAGCATGTGGCCATTGTTGTTATCATCATAATGTCCACCTGCTCCTTCATGCTTATGTTAGACACCCATTGTTTCTCAGTCTCACCACTTTCCATTCTGGTATTTTCTGAATAGTGAGTGGCAAAACTATGGCTTTCCTGTAGGTGGGGTCACTATGTGCTGTATATTGTGTAGTGTTAACACCCACTTTGCTAGTATGCCCTTATTTGCATCTACACTAAAAGAGTTTATATCTTTTGAAAAGCAGAATCCATTTGGTTAAACAAGACACCAAAGCGTTCATGGTGATAAGAGCATCAGATGATGTATTTCATTGAGCTTTTCAGTCTCGATCACAGGCCATGTTTAAGACCATAGGAAGTTCAGACAATACAACAATAATAAACTAGTTTAGTCAGGTGGCACCTATAAATGAGAACTTCATTCTGTGCTTCTGTAGTCGCTCCCTCTGGTCTTGGATTGACCAAACAAGGTTTGCAAGATGTGCCTTAGGCTACCAAAGAACAGTGGGCTTATACTAGTAGTAATAGTATGTACTGTACGTATTAGAAATAAATAGTAGTAAGTGCAAGTGACACCTCTTTAAAAATGGGCCTACATATGCTAGATATTTAATATTTATTTAATTATAACCCCAAATCAGCCTTATGCCTAAAATGTATGCCAAACCTATTTTATTTATCTTATTCTCTAAAAACAGTTACTGTACTATTTATTAAACCTTACATTTAATACTACTCCTTCCTAAGAGTACAGGTACATAAGATGTGCCCACTCAAGCATTTTGGGACTAAAAATGACTGTCTAGCCCCACTCTAAATATTTAACCCCCTAGTTACTATGGCCAATTATGACTGCTGCATCTAAGACCTCTGATAAAATCAAGTGTGCTTTCATTCATTCCCGAAGGCACAAAATATGTTGGTCCTTAAGGCACTTGACGTTAACCCACTGTCAGTAGGTTTTCTGTACTGTAGTTAGGTAATCTGTTCAAGATATTGATTTGCTGCAATAAAATATTTGATGAATATATGCAGTAGACACATGCAGATACAATGGCATTTGACCTATAAAATACAGACATTCTACAATATGCCACTGTAGGTCATATACTGAATTTCACATTTAATGAAGTTATGTTTTTTCAATAAAATACACAAAGCATTAAGTTACTGAACATAATGGAAGCAACTAATTCCATCTGCATTTCCTGCTTACAGAGTAATAACTAGAAGGTCTAGTCAACAAGCTTATGTCGTAAGATATTTACAAGCATGCATTACACTATTGAATTTTCCAATTGATAGTGTGATAGTTGACATAATGCACAATTATGAGAGTGGTAATGTGATTTTAATGGGACACATGAAATTAACATTTCAGGACGCAGTCCCTTTTTCATGACATTGATTTCTTCTTTCTTCCCATTAAAATGGCACTTAACAGAAGTCATTACATTATTGCCATTCACTCTACTTTCATTTGGTATTTTGCACCACTGCTACTTTCTATCAACAAGTTCTAAACCTATGAAGCCTTTATTTATGACACCAACTGACCCCAGACTATATAAAGCACTTTTATTGCAGTTTGATAGAATTTATGCACTTTTGAGACATTTCAGAAACTTCAGTACTTTTCCAAGAATCATACCATAGTTTGTTTGTCTTTCTATGCTTAGCATCTAGGATACTCCTTGCATCTATTAGGTAAGTACAGTAACCCACAACAAATGTGTATAAAATGGCATTTATACTAGAGATACATTCAGCATTACAGTGGACACTGCTTAAAAAATATTTTATTTTATTGTCTTGTGCCACTGCACATATATATTGTTATTTTCTGTAAAGTGTTTGTTTTGCAGCTTCCCTTATGTTTCATAAGTTTTTGCCCCTTGATATATTCCACTGTGCATTGTTCCCTCCCTTAATTAGGGGACTTGAAACAGCCCTGCCCAATCAAAAGGTCCGTTGGGTTGGGGGTGGAGACTGCAACTGTCTAGGGGACTGCTATTAAGTTAGGCTAGGTTCACATCTACACTGGGCTCTCTGTCGTTCAAGTCTGCTATGGGACCCAAATGATAGAGAACCTGATTGCCAAAACAGCGGTTACCTGCGGATACCAGTGGTCCCCATAGACTATAATGGGGCCTGCCAGGTGTCTGCTGTTTTTATACTGAAACCGACAGAGAGAAAAGTCTTCCTCCTCCTCTTCCAATCTAGGAGTCCCATTTTCTTCACCATAATGATCCTCATCTTCTTTCATCAACACAGGGTGATGGCTTTGACTAAGGTAGAAACTGTTTCTCCTCTTCCCTCCCCAATATCATGAATGTAAGTGTTTTCCGTAAGATAAACAATAGAGGGATCACTTTGCTGTTGCTGCAGTCATCCCCGCAGACAAATTTAGTGTCTTTTTTAACCGCTCCCCACCGGAGGAATTTTTCTATTTTTGTTTTTTACTCCCTCCCTTCCAAACTCCATAACTTTGTTATTTTTCTGTTCATATAGTCATATGAGGGCTTAATATTTTCAGGACAAAATGTTCCTCATGATGCTACCATTTATTATTCTTTACAATGTACTGGGAATCTGAAAAAAAAAAATTCAGAATGGGGTGGATTTGATAAATAACTGCATTTGTTTACGACTTACGGGCTTCGCTTCTTCGGCATTCACTCTGCAGTCAAAATGACATATCATCTGTATTCTATGTTTCGGTGTGGATACCAAATGTATATAGTTTTATTTATATGTTAACTAGAGATGAGCGAACAGTAAAATGTTCGAGATTCGATATTCGTTTCGAGTAGCCCCTCAATATTCGACTACTCAAATCGAATATCGAACCCTATTATACTCTATGGGGGGGAAATGCTCGTTTCAGGTGTAGGCAACATTTGATCACATTACACTTACCAAGTCCACGAGTGAGGGTCGGGCTGGATCCTCCGAGAAGTCTTCTCCATGCAGCGTCCCCACGGCGTCTTCCGGCTCTGAATTCACTCTGCCAGGCATCGGGCCTGGGCAGAGCTGACTACGCATGCCCACACTACAAGCGGACATGCGCAGTCGGCTCTGCCCAGGCCCGATGCCTGGCAGAGTGAATTCAGAGCCGGAAGACGCCGCGGGGAAGCTGCATGGAGAAGACTTCTAAAGGTAGGAGAAGAACCAGCGTTGATTGGCCGACTGTATAGCATTTGAATAGCGAGTGGTACTCGATCGAGTATGAGTATTTCGAATACTGTAGTATTCGATCGAATACCTACTTGATTGAATACTACTCACTCATCTCTAATGTTAACCCCTTAACAAAAATCTAAATATGTTCAAATTTTTTTTATTTTTTTTTAAGTCGTCATATTCTGACACCCGTAACTTTTATATATTTCAGTGTAGAGGGATGCATTGAAAGTCTTTTTTTGTGGGACCAGGTGTACTTTTTAGTCCTTTTTGGGGAAACGATATTGCTTTGATCACTTTCCATTCAAATTTTCATCAGTGGCGAAACTGTGAAAAAACAGCAGTTTGGCACCTTTTTTCCTGCTACGGCGTTTACCGAATGGAAAAAATATTTTTATAGAGCATTTTTGGAGACAGGGATACCTAATATGTATGTGTTTGATAGTATTTTAGTACTTTTATATGTGTTCTAGGGAAATGGGGGTGATTTGAACTTTTAATATTTTTTTTTTATATTTTTTTTTACTTTAAAAAAAAAAATGTTTGCATTTATTAGAGCCCTTAGGGGTCTTGAACTCCAGGAAACTAATGAGGGACAGGCAAAGGAGACATCACAAGGCTTCTGGCTGTCAAAACAATGGGACAATGGCCTTGGAGCGCATTTCTGGGCTTAAGTGCCAGGTGCCCGCTGTATAATACACCAGAAACCCGGCAACTATTGCAGCTGCTCAGCTTTCGAGTGGCTGCCATATTTAAGTACTTGACATCCGCCGTACTATTACAGAAGATGTTGGGAAGGGATTAAAGGACTTGAGAAGCTGGCACACTTCCCTCATGACCCTCCAATGACATATTTTAAAATTACACATTGTCCTTGTGCTCTGCTGCTTACAATAATCATTTTCCATTTTCTCCTGTTTACACAGATGTTCAAGCATGTTTACAGGTGAGTTTTACTGAGTTGAAACATTGTAGATAAAGCAGTACAAAGGCAGAACATTTTGTCACTGCAAATCGAGCAGGGTGTTTTTTGTGACATAAGAATGGCTGAAATGTGCAGCCATAAGCAGCACCCCTTTTAAGCCAATTTACAAGTTAATAAAGAAGCAAACTACCAGACTAAGAATATGTTCCTTACAGGAACAATGTGTTATTTATCCAAACTTCAGCACAGCAACAATATTGGTGCCATTATTGATAGCAGTGCTTACATATAGAAGCCTGACTCAAGAGCCCATCACTCTTGGACACAATATCCTCCTTTGACTGAGATGAGCAAGCTAAGTAATTAAAAACATCATCTTCATTCTCAAGAAATACAATATTCCTATGGTTATTGACAAACCCACCAAGACCAGAAGTAGTGTTGCTGTTGCCACCCACATTCTTATTGTTAAGAGTACTTGCATGCATGTTTCCTCAATCCCCACCTTTTGCCTATCCCTTGCCTTGTTTCAGTAATTTTTTTCTGCACAAACTGCTTAACTATAGATATTGGCAACAATTCTGGCATTGCACGTGTGTCTTTTTTTCTTTGTTTTTGTTATACAAACAAGTAATTCAAGAAAAGACAGCTTATAATGACATACATTTTTTCGATTAGCACAGGCTACAATACAAATATGCATGTATATATATATATATATATATATATATGCATATATACACAAGAAAGAAATGCTTAAGAAATTATTTGAACAATAACAAGTGTTGGCTTCAGATTAGTGAAATTAGTGAAGTCTAGACTGTGTTGGGTAAACTAAACAGAAAAAAATGCTTAAATAATAGAGATTCTTTTTTAGATTAGTGAACTCTGGAATACTATCTATATAAGCAGCAAAAAAAGCTTCAGACCTGGTTCACATCTGTGTTCAGGTTATTCCGCTCCTCTATCTGCATGAAATATGCGGAGAGAAAAGTGCTGCTTGCAGCATTTCTCGTGCGGAAACCAAGCAGAAACCACACAGACCCCGTAATTGTCCATGGGATCCACAGGTTTCCTTAGGTAATATGTAATGTCTCTGCCTGTTTGGGTCTCTGCACTACCCTTTGCTTGCATGCTGCGGTGTAGGAGGCGTGTTCATTTTGATTCTTTGCTCAGAGTATTTTGTTGCTCTGTGTGAACACTGTCCTATTTCCTCTACTCTGTAATTGAATCTTCACCACACCTATCTCTTGCACCTTGTTTCCTTCTGTCCATCTAATCTTAGTCTTGCTTGTGTGATTGACAGCCTGTATATCAATCAAGTCTAGGGCTTGTCCTGGGCTTCCTATATACAGGTTATCAGCCAACACACATTTGCTGGCTATTTTGACTCTGTCTTCTGACTTTTTCCTCACTAGCTTCCTACTTCTCTTTTTCTTGTATCACTGAGCTTTGACCTTTGGTTTCCCTTGTGACTACTCTTTAGATTATGATTTTTACTGCTTTGACATTCTGACTTTGACCCTTGGCTTGCTGACTCCTCTTCTATGTATTTGTCTTGACTGCATTCTGTGTCATCATGTGTAACTAGCAATGACTTTGTCGACCAGTTGTCCTCTGCTGCCTAGGGCAGAGAGGCAAGTAAGCAGGTGGAGTGGTGGGTTCAACTTAGGACTCACTGTCTTGTCGTGTCCCTCCTCCCAGGGTTCAGCAGCAGCTACTGGGGAACTGCTCCTCTAGCAATTCCTTTACATAATCACTTTTTTATGGGGATAGGTTTTCTTTTGGGGGTGCCCCAAGCAGAATCACTAAACAGAAATCCAAACGCAGATGTGAACCAGACCTGAGAAATTATTTGAATATTTTTTTCGGATTAACAACACTCCATCACACTGTGTATTTTGTTGTGAGCAGAGTAGAATTTTCGTTTTTCAGATTAGCACAGGCTGCACTGTATATTGGGTGAACTAAACGCAAAAAAAAAAAAAAAAAGTTCTGCAAGCAGCGCTTTTCTCTCTGCATTTTTTATCCTTTTTCAGGAAGAAATCAGGTGGAAAAACCATAGATTATAATGGTTTCCCCTGGTAACCACTTTTTAAAGTAGATTAGGTTTCTGTTCAGGGGGTCCGCTTGGTGTGAACCTAGCATAAGATGAATTGCCATTTTTTTCAGTTGGTTATTTTGAAAAACACTGTTCTAGTAGTCTAGTGGACTTTGAGAATCTGGGACAATTTTTTTTTCTATTTTCCCCAAACATTGTGTATTAGAACTGTAGTTATAACTTTAAAAAAATATCAGCAAACTAAAATGTCGCTGTATGTGCTTTTGAAAAGCAAAAGGTATTTGCAAGGGCATTAAATTAAAAAATAAATCTGTATTTAATAAGGATAACAGAATTCTTGTGCAGAACATTTATAGTAGTAGTGGAAAAAAATTAAGAAAGGAAAATAGTACAATAGTATAGTATTAATTCAAGCAAGTGTCTGAACAGCTCTTTTACTGTAAGCCATTAAGATAATGCTGTAGCAGAAATGGAAAGTGCCAAGAAAATTGGGTTTATGTATGTACCACATATCATCTGAAGACAAGCTTCTTTAAAAACCTAACCACTACCATACAACAAGAAACCCATATGGAAACTGCACTGAAATAACGCAAAAAGTAATTGGATTTTTTTTATGCATTTGAACAATCCATTGTGGCAAGAAAAAACTGGATGATTCAATTTTGTCATGTGCTAAAATAATATTTTTTTCAGCAAAATCCTTTTCACTCTTTCAACCAAACAATTGTCAGGATAGATGAGAAAATATACTTTCTACAATATTTTGAACAGTGAAAAATGTATTTGAATAGTTCTCATAATATTATTGTGCTGAGGAGATAACAGTAAAATACTAAAGGATTAAAACATAGGTATGCAGAAAACTGACCATGCAGTGAAAATTTCACTGCAACCATTTCTGCTGTGTACTAAAATATTTACAGCTACACTTGGAACTGTCCAAATGTCCCACTGAATTTGTCAGGACATATAAAAACTATCATTTTTAATCATTAAAATATTTTTTTAAGGCTAAGACCCCACAAAGCGAAAAGCAGCAAAAAAGTGCTGTGGAAAAGACCGCGGTGGAAATATATAACAGTTTTTTCTGCCGTGCTTTTACAAAAAAATTTGACAGAGTTTTCCTCTGCGGTCTTTCTACTTCAATTATACCTATGGTGAAGTCACCTTGTGCACACAGTGCATATTTTAACACGTAATGAGTAATTTGTCATTTATTGAGCAGAGTAATCGCTCAGATATTTGCAGAAAATATTTTTTTTCTAATTAAACAATTATACAATAATGAAATATTTTATTTTTCAAAAACCTTTACTTTGTCGAGAGCTTCTAGCTTTAGCTAGTGATAGGGACAGCAATGGATCCCTCCATATGTTGTAGAGGTCCTAATTAGATAATTAATTAACAGGCCTAGATGGACTACAGCCATCTTTCTTTTAAGCCTGGAGAACTGATTAAAGACACAAGATGGTAGTGTATCAAAAGAGTTCTGATTTTAATAGTGCAAAAAGGTAGTTTAAATACAATACAGGCAAAAGCAGGTTGGACTATTCTAATGACATAACATTGTAAAACCTGGCACATGACTATTGGCTAAAGGCCCAATGTATTTTGCATCTCATTATAGCTTTCCAAAGTAGGATGGACTTTGTCCTTAAACACAGAAAGTTTCAAAATACTTATGTGTGAACTGACATCTCACACTATGTCTATATGTATATATCATGGCAAGATAGAGAAGATTACATGCTGGTGCCAATCAATTCCAACCTTGAAGATAACGAATAGGCTACATAAACTCTAAGTATATACACTCTACACACTCTAAGTGTTTACATCGAGTAAAAGAGATAAGAGATATACAAATAGTCAGCTGCATCTTCAAAAGATGAGACCCTTGAGATAGACAAAGATAAGGATTCATCTACACAGCATTCCTTAACCACCCAAAAGGGCCTTTTGAACTTTAAACAGACATTCTCATACACTTTATATGAAAAAGTTATCAAGATGGCTCACAAAATACAAAGATGGAGGACTTAACTCTAACATTTCCCCCATTTTGAGATGGTTGAATACAGAAATTAACATGTAAGTACTTCAGTGACCTAATGTCTACTGCCGGATTTTCCCAGATTCCCTACATATATTTTCTGCATTTCAACCTAAATCTCAAAAAAATCCTTCTTAGGGGTCTGGCCTCTCAAGTTTTGTATTTTTCATCCGGTTGCATAAACACTGTAATAGTTTAAACAAGCAAAAGAAACATAAGATTATTACTGCGACTTTACTGACATTCACTTGCTTATACTATGTATCATTCCTAAAATATAAGGTGGTATCTTCTTAACTACATACTTCAAACATTTCCTGTTGTGTCATGAAAACAGCTATATATATGACATGACTGAGGCTAATATGGGGCTATGAGGACATATCCTACAATCTGACACATTCAAATCTTCCTTCAAGATCGTATGATGTTTAAGAAACTTATTGTCCCACTCGTTGTCAAATGTTCTATGCAGGCTTATCGCCAGAATAATCTGTAACAGTAACATCAGGAGGATCTTCATCGCTGTGTGTAGATACTTCCTTGCAATGTGAAGCATGGACACAGTTAGGCTTTCCGTAAAGTTTCATAGAAACACTGGTTATCAGCAGCACTTGGAAGGACCATCAACTCTCGGGTCCAAGGTTTTTCTCACGTGTCTCTTTATCACCATCAATCTCTTGGCTCAAACGAATAGGTCCCGTCCACTAACTTAAAATCTAAGAGGGAGGAGAAAACTCAAAACTATACATTAGTCAAATGTTTTTGCCAAGACATCACATAGTCAGTCAGTATACCATACCACATCTGGAGGAATTGCCAAGAATACAACTCTAACCTAGGGGCTGACCCAAAGAAAGTTTGATATGGGCTAAAACCAATTTTTCTGTCAGGAGGGTACCTTACAGAAAATACAAATACAAGTGACACACTACTTCTTCAGTAGCCGTCTATCTGCAGCCCTGTTTATGATGGCTTTCTTCACCAGATACGCCCCGGGCCATCCTGAAGAGAAATCACTATACACACAAGCACGTACTTATACTGTCTCACCTTTAGTAGTTGCTAAAGTTCTAGTTATATCATATAGTTAACCTGCAATCTCTGGAACAGGTACAAGGGCTCCGGGCATGGCTCACAGAAACTTTTCACTTCTTACTATATTGTGTTTAACACGTCATGCAGGCTCACACATATCTTACTATAGTGATGCTAAATCCTGCAGCTGCCCATCCTCCGCTCACCAGGTCACACATGGCTACTACTAAACAGTGCACATAATAATAATAATAATAATAATAATAATAATAATAATAATAATAATAATAATAATAATAATAATAATAATCTGCTTATGCCATCAGTGGGGACGATGCTCTCAGTACATACTCTCTTACCACCAGACACCAGGAGTTATTCATCCTCTTTTGATCCTTGCTATTTCCAAAGCTTCTTTCCTCCTGTACCATTTTGGTGCCTCAGTGTTGTAAAACCTGAAAAGAGAGCTAAAACGGGTTTGGGCCTAGTATAATGACCAATTATCAGTAAAGCATATCCCCTAGGCCTCTGCAGCTGGGTTAGTGGCAGTGTCTGCCCACAAGTTACCTCTACTCTCTTTCATATCAGCCTTGGTGTGTGCCTTAACTTCTGACTATACCCACCTGTGTGGGGGCAGCAGCAGGGTCCATCACTACCTGAACAGCCTGGACATCCTTTTAGGCTTAACATTAACCCTACAGAAAGCTCTCACTCTCCAGATAGTCCCACCATATCAAACACCTACCCTCAGGCCTTGTACCCTGTCTCAGTGATGGCTTCTAGTTCAGCTTCATGAGCTGAGACCCATACAGTTCCATAATGGTTCTACTTGTGCTTGGTTTTACCCTTGGTTTACCTCATATTCAGTGACCATGACATATCTGGTGCAGAATCCACCATCATTCCCAAATCGAGAATCATCTAAAATAAAAGAACTCAAAAAGTCAAAGTTAACAATAGGTTCATCATTCAAATAACTAACAATCTCTTGTAACATACTATCATGTTGTTCTATTCTCTATTGTTCTATTCTATATTGTCAGCAGAAAATACTTGTATATTTCAGTTACTCCCCCCTTGAACCTATCGTTAACACTACAAACAGTAATAAACAGGATGGGGTGTGCTAGAAAACAAATAAGTTTACACAAACAACTCAGGGCCTAATAGTTAACCAGTTAGAAGTGACTTGTAGAACAGGGTGGAAAGGTTACATGAGGAACCATCACAGCAGCCACTGTTATCTCTGTCTGCAATACAAGATATACGACCCCTGCCTCTCCTGCAAGCAAGCTTTACAGCCCACATGGCTGTGGCCCCCCTCCCTCTGACTTCTGTGTGTGCGTAGGACTACAGGATTCAGCAAGCTCCAGGGCACACTTCTTAAAGGAACAGAGACACATTCATATAATCTCATTAGCAGAGAAGGCAGAAACACCGAACGAAGGATCACATCAGTCTCCAGATCACATAACAGAAGTACACACAAAGAACATTACACAGCAGATATGTGAGTGACTTCTGATTTACTTAGACAGCTATCTAGCACCTTATCATAAACAATGTTCCAGAAACACCACTTTAGTTTTGCAGAACTTCAATTTATCTTTACCTGCGGGTACATGTTAGGGGTGTTCTGTGCCCCTTGTGGTAAGAAAGTTCACATGTATTGCCTGATCCCATACCAGAAGGATGATCTGAATAACAATGACCAATAACATTGTACAAGTATTAGCTTCAATTTGTTCCTCAAAATAATTCCTGATTGTTAACATTCATAGATTTATAGTATAAACCCATAACCAATATTTATATTACCAGTATAAAGCCTATGTGATATACTCGATACACATAAACACCAATAAAAACTGATTACCTAGTACATGTCCATGTTATATCAAGTACATCTCATATTCACCAGAAGATATATATATATATATATATATATATATATATATATATATATATACATATCTAACACTAGCTATAATGTAAAAATAAAAGGGAATGTATGGTCAGAGTGTTTTTATTTTTTAAATTCCCCATACAATTAAAATTATATTATAGAATTATATTATAGAATTATCTGTACAGAAAAACCAATTGCAGATGTGAGAGGCTGTTCAAATTAATGGTAACTGCCCTACGCCATCTCCTGTGGCGTAACTAAAGTCTTGTGGGCCCCGATGCAAACTTTTGTAAACCCTTCCTACAGCGTATTCTTGATAGTGATGGTTATGGGTGCTGAAGCAGTATCTCAGACACTTAAAAGGGATACAGCTTTAGTACTCACAACTGTCGTTATTAAGAATACGGTGAGTGAGTAGGGCAGTGCCCAACATGTAAACAATACTGGGAGCTATATTCTGTGGAAAACAGCTGATCTTCGGTGTCCTAACAGTCTAAGATATACAGTGGGGCAAAAAAGTATTTAGTCAGTCACCAATAGTGCAAGTTCCACCACTTAAAAAGATGAGAGGCGTCTGTAATTTACATCATAGGTAGACCTCAATTATGAGAGACAAATTGAGAAAACAAATCCAGAAAATCACATTGTCTGATTTTGTAAGAATTTATTTGCAAATTATGGTGGAAAATAAGTATTTGGTCACCTACAAGCAATCAAGATTTCTGGCTCTCACAGACCTGTAACTTCTTCTTTAAGAGTCTCCTCTTTCCTCCACTCATTACCTGTAGTAATGGCACCTGTTTAAACTTGTTATCAGTATAAAAAGACACCTGTGCACACCCTCAAACAGTCAGACTCCAAACTCCACTATGGTGAAGACCAAAGAGCTGTCAAAGGACACCAGAAACAAAATTGTAGCCCTGCACCAGGCTGGGAAGACTGAATCTGCAATAGGCAACCAGCTTGGATTGAAGAGATCAACTGTGGGAGCAATAATTAGAAAATGGAAGACATACAAGACCACTGATAATCTCCCTCGCTCTGGGGCTCCACGCAAAATCTCACCCTGTGGGGTAAAAATGATCACAAGAACGGTGAGCAAAAATCCCAGAACAACGCGGGGGGACCTAGTGAATGAACTGCAGAGAGCTGGGACCAATGTAACAAAGCCTACCATCAGTAACACACTACGCCGCCAGGGACTCAGATCCTGCAGTGCCAGACGTGTCCCACTGCTTAAGCCAGTACATGTCCGGGCCCGTCTGAAGTTTGCTAGAGAGCATTTGGATGATCCAGAAGAGTATTGGGAGAATGTCCTATGGTCTGATGAAACCAAACTGGAACTGTTTGGTAGAAACACCACTTTACGTGTTTGGAGGAAAAAGAATACTGAGTTGCATCCATCAAACACCATACCTACTGTAAAGCATGGTGGTGGAAACATCATGCTTTGGGGCTGTTTCTCTGCAAAGGGGCCAGGACGACTGATCCGGGTACATGAAAGAATGAATGGGGCCATGTATCGTGAGATTTTGAGTGCAAACCTCCTTCCATCAGCAAGGGCATTGAAGATGAAACGTGGCTGGGTCTTTCAACATGACAATGATCCAAAGCACACCACCAGGGCAACGAAGGAGTGGCTTTGTAAGAAGCATTTCAAGGTCCTGGAGTGGCCTAGCCAGTCTCCAGATCTCAACCCTATAGAAAACCTTTGGAGGGAGTTGAAAGACCGTGTTGCCAAACGACACCCCCAAAACATCACTGCTCTAGAGGAGATCTGCATGGAGGAATGGGCCAACATACCAACAACAGTGTGTGCCAACCTTGTGAAGACTTACAGAAAACGTTTGACCTCTGTCATTGCCAACAAAGGATATATAACAAAGTATTGAGATGAAATTTTGTTACTGACCAAATACTTATTTTCCACCATAATTTGCAAATAAATTCTTACAAAATCAGACAATGTGATTTTCTGGATTTGTTTTCTCATTTTGTCTCTCATAGTTGAGGTCTACCTATGATGTAAATTACAGACGCCTCTCATCTTTTTAAGTGGTGGAACTTGCACTATTGGTGACTGACTAAATACTTTTTTGTCCCACGGTATAAGAGATCACTGGGGATCCAATAGCCTGTTTGAAGATCCTGTGGTGCTTTTGCGAGCACTGTGACTCCTTCACAATTCAGATTGCACAGTTTTATAATCACCATGCAATGTTATTGCAGCCTGTAATGATAGTTCACAGATACTATAAAATAGATGGCATGTGATGTTAATGGTGAAGGGGTCCCACAAAGAATAATATGCTCCACAGTGGCTCCCACATAAAATAATATATACCACAGTGGTTTCCACAAATAATAATATGCTTCACAGTGGCCCCCACAACATATAATATGCTCCCCACAGTGGTCCCACACAGTATAAAATGCTCCCAAGAGCCCCTTTAGGTGAACCTCATGAAATTCAATGAATATTCAAGAGTTTCAGCCTTACTTTGGAGACCCCAGAGTGTAACAAGTAGAGGCCTTATGAAACGGATTAAAAATAACAAAACTTATACTCATCTTGCCTCACCTCTCCTGGGCATCCTCACTCTGTCTGGCTCTCTTCAGCACCTCTACTGCCAGGAAGTGACCAGACATCACTGCTAGGGTCTTTGATTATGGCTTATCGGTCACAATAACATCATTACTGGCTAATCTCAAGCCCCAGCAGTGACGCCTGGGCCACATCACCACCGTCACAGGCCAGAAGAGCCCATAAAAGGATTATGAGAACTGTCAGAAGCCTAGGAGAGGTAAGTATAAGTATTTCTTATTTTAGTAACCTCTCCTGGATAGGCATCTATTGGAAAGGGGCCCAGTGACATGCCAGGCCCCTTTCCATTAACAATATGTATAGTGGTCGGGAAACCAGGCATCATGGGGATCCAGGGCTCCGGCCATCGTCCTCTGACCCTGTACTCCTCCAGGCTTATGATCTAGGTGATCGTTAAACCTCTGTGCGTCACTCCCTGTGGGATTGTGAGCAGAGCAGTCACCATGTCGCCCCGTGAGCATGATACCTACCCTGGTACCACTGTACTCTGACCCACTGTGCCTTTATCTCTCCTTACCTTAGTTACGCCATTCCTGTCCCTGTACATACTGTTTTTTTTTGTTTCAGTTCCATCTTTACCCCTTTGATGGCTGCTGATTAGAGAATAATTCCCTAAACAGCACCAGCACCAAAACAAGAGTGTGATAGAAAAAGCCTGCCATGCACACAGGTGTCAATGTATAACACGTTGTATCATGATGTGAAGGCAGAACAGGAACATTCCTTGAATTTCAGGAGGAAGTTATCAAGGCCCTACTATTTGGGGACAAAGAAAGGCAGTTGCCCAGTACCTCTGGAATTGAAGGTGCCCATATTGTACCAGGATAACACTTTTCAAGTGAAGTCCCATAAAGTGAAAAAAAAGGGTAAACGCCAAAAAGGTGTAGCGTTTTCCAAAAAGGAGTAAGAAAAGACATAATTAATTTATCAGTGTGACACCTGCCCCCAAAATCCTATACTTTGCAAGAATGAGTGGTTCAGATTGTACCACACATCCATGGATTATTAATTTTATAAAATGTATTTTTCCTAGTAAATCACCTTCTTGACACTGTGATGTATTCTTCAGATTTACCTTTCAACCTCTGTCCTGTATACAATTTCTGGAAAATAAATCAATACTATACCTGTGGGGTTAAAAGCTCATTATACTCCATAAAAATGTCCTATAAATGTCTTAAGGGGTCTAATTTCCAAACAAGGTCATTAGTGGGGGTTTTCATTGCATTGATACTTCAGAGTCACAGCAAATATGACATGGCACCTAAAAACTACTTCTGCAAAATCTGCCCTACAAATAGCATCCTCAATTGGGATAAAGCAACAGTCTATTGAAAAATATGTTGTGTTCCAAATTGACTTCCCAATTCTATGACCTGTGAGGTCAAAATGCTCACTGAACTCCTTGGTTAATTTCTTGAGGGATCTGGTTTCCAAAATGGGGTCACATGTTGACAGTTTCCACTGTTCTGAAATTCAGAAATTCTGCAAATGAGATATGATTCATGAAAACTATTACAGCCAAAAAGTGTTCTGCCCCACCATACTTTTTAAATTTTCGTGTCCAATTAAAAACAAATTATATGAAGCACCTGTAGGGTCAAAATACTCACAGTATCCTTTAATAAATTCCTTGAAGAATCTAGTTTCCAAAATTTGGCAATTTTTGGTTGGGTTTCCAATGTTCTAGCACTTCAGGGGTTCCAGCAAAATCAGCCTTCCAAACGCTCAATAGCACTCCTTCCATTGTATACCCTAGTGTGTGCCCATACAGCAGTTTACATCCACATGTGGGGCATTTCCATAGTTGGAAAAAAATGTTTAACAAATTGTGAGTGCATTTTCTCACTTAACCCTTTCATGAAATATAAAAACTGAGGTTAAATCAACATTTATAGGAAAATTTTTTGCTTATTTTCATATGCAAAATTGGACTAACAATATATATATATATATATATATAT
Organism: Leptodactylus fuscus; assembly: GCF_031893055.1. Lineage (NCBI taxonomy): Eukaryota > Metazoa > Chordata > Amphibia > Anura > Leptodactylidae > Leptodactylus > Leptodactylus fuscus. Next base: position 176,434,639 of record NC_134265.1, on the reverse strand, counting down.
ATATATATATATATATATATATACAGTCCTATGAAAAAGTTTGGGCACCCCTATTAATCTTAATCATTTTTAGTTCTAAATATTTTGGTGTTTGTAACAGCCATTTCAGTTTGATATATCTAATAACTGATGGACACAGTAATATTTCAGGATTGAAATGAGGTTTATTGTACTAACAGAAAATGTGCAATATGCATTAAACCAAAATTTGACCGGTGCAAAAGTATGGGCACCTCAACAGAAAAGTGACATTAATATTTAGCAGATCCTCCTTTTGCAAAGATAACAGCCTCTAGTCGCTTCCTGTAACTTTTAATCAGTTCCTGGATCCTGGATGAAGGTATTTTGGACCATTCCTCTTTACAAAACAATTCAAGTTCAGTTAAGTTTGATGGTCGCCGAGAATGGACAGCCCGCTATCAAATGATCTGAAAACAAAGATTGTTCAACATAGTTGTTCAGGGGAAGGATACAAAAAGTTGTCTCAGAGATTTAACCTGTCAGTTTCCACTGTGAGGAACATAATAAGGAAATGGAAGACCACAGGGACAGTTCTTGTTAAGCCCAGAAGTGGCAGGCCAAGAAAAATATCAGAAAGGCAGAGAAGAAGAATGGTGAGAACAGTCAAGGACAATCCACAGACCACCTCCAAAGAGCTGCAGCATCATCTTGCTGCAGATGGTGTCACTGTGCATCGGTCAACAATACAGCACACTTTGCACAAGGAGAAGCTGTATGGGAGAGTGATGAGAAAGAAGCCGTTTCTGCAAGTACGCCACAATCAGAGTCGCCTGAGGTATGCAAAAGCACATTTGGACAAGCCAGCTTCCTTTTGGAAGAAGGTCCTGTGGACTAATGAAAGAAAGATTGAGTTGTTTGGTCATACAAAAAGGTGTTATGCATGGCGTCCAAAAAAAACAGCATTCCAAGAAAAACACTTGCTACCCACTGTAAAATTTGGTGGAGGTTCCTTCATGCTTTGTGGCTGTGTGGCCAATGCCGGCACCGGGAATCTTGTTAAAGTTGAGGGTCGCATGGATTCCACTCAATATCAGCAGATTTTTGAGAATAATGTTCAAGAATCAGTGACAAAGTTGAAGTTACGCCGGGGATGGATATTTCAGCAAGACAATGATCCAAAACACTGCTCCAGATTGACTCAGGCATTCATGCAGAGGAACAATTACAATGTTCTGGAATGGCCATTCCAGTGCCCAGACCTGAATATCATTGAACATCTGTGGGATGATTTGAAGCTGGCTGTCCATGCTCAGCGACCATCAAACTTAACTGAACTTGAATTGTTTTGTAAAGAGGAATGGTCCAAAATCCCTTAATCCAGGATCCAGGAACTGATTAAAAGCTACAGGAAGCGACTAGAGGCTGTTATCTTTGCCAAAGGAGGATCTACTAAATATTAATGTCACTTTTCTGTTGAGGTGCCCATACTTTTGCACCGGTCAAATTTTGGTTTAATGCATATTGCACATTTTCTGTTAGTACAATAAACCTCATTTCAATCCTGAAATATTACTGTGTCCATCAGTTATTAGATATATCAAACTGAAATGGCAGCTGCAAACACCAAAATATTTAGAACTAAAAATGATTAAGATTAATAGGGGTGCCCAAACTTTTTCATAGGACTGTATATATATGAAAACATATGTGCCTGAAACTTTAAATATATACCATAGACACACAGAAGTTATATAAAAGATGAATATTTTATTGTAATATATGTATCAAAGATGAAAAATGCCATACATATGTATGCACGTTTCACCTTAGCTTCATTTCCCTTGTCAAAGTTAATGCGAAATGCGCATCTGACTCCCCATGCTTTTCATTTTCCTTCACTACCCAGTTATGTATTGTATCTCCTCTTTTGGTTTGCTTTATCATGTGCATTTATCACTTTACTTAAACTTATGCTATGTTACTCCTGATATACAATGTTTATTATTTGGATTATTTGCTCCCCCTGTGGGATATAACACTATTTTATATGGCTACCCCTCCATATGTATGTCATTTTTTATATTTTACCTTTTATATATATATATTACAATAAACTATTCATCTGTTATATAATTTTTATGTGTGTCTATGGTATATATTCATGATTTCTATTTTCACGGCACAATTCTGTGAAGCATATATATGGTCAAAGTACTCATTATATATGCCTTAATAAATAAAGGTGTCAAGTTTACAAAATTGGGTCCTATGGGGGGGGGGGGGGAGTGCACTGTTTTTCCACCTTAGGAGCTATGCAAAAAGGACATGGTGCTGAAAACTATTCCATCAAAATTTGTCCTCCAAAAGCCAATAGGCATTCTTACCATTTCAAGCGCTGCCATGTTCCCGAACATCAGTTTATCACTAGAGATGAGCGAACAGTGTTCTATCGAACTCATGTTCGATCGGATATTAGGCTGTTCGGCATGTTCGAATCGAATCGAACACCGCGTGGTAAAGTGCGCCATTACTCGATTCCCCTCCCACCTTCCCTGGCGCCTTTTTTTGCTCCAATAACAGCGCAGGGTAGGTGGGACAGGAACTACGACACCGGTGACGTTGAAAAAAGTAGGCAAAACCCATTGGCTGCCGAAAACATGTGACCTCTAATTTAAAAGAACAGCGACGCCCAGCTTCGCGTCATTCTGAGCTTGCAATTCACCGAGGACGGAGGTTTCCGTCCAGCTAGCTAGGGCTTAGATTCTGGGTAGGCAGGGACAGGCTAGGATAGGAAGGAGAAGACAACCAACAGCTCTTATAAGAGCTAAATTCCAGGGAGAAGCTTGTCAGTGTAACGTGGCACTGACGGGCTCAATCGCCGCAACCCAGCTTTCCCAGGATCCTGAATGGAATACACTGTCAGTGTATTCCCGTATACCCGATATATACCCCGATACCCGTTCCAACGGTGTGCCCCCCCACCTTCACCCCAGAAATACCCTGCAAGTCCCCTAGCAATAGAATTGGGGCTATATACACCCACAATTTTTACTACTGGTATACAGTGCCATTGTCTGACTGGGAATTCAAAGAATATATTGGGAATACAAATACCCTCATTTCTTGCTACTGCCATATAGTGCCAGTGTCTGACTGGGAATTCAAAGAATATATTGGGGTTACGTGCACCCACAATTTTTACTACTGGTATACAGTGCCATTGTCTGACTGGGAATTCAAAGAATATATTGGGGTTATAAATACCCTCATTTCTTGCTACTGCCATATAGTGCCAGTTTCTGACTGGTAATTCAAAGAATATATTGGGGTTACGTGCACCCACAATTTTTACTACTGGTATACAGTGCCATTGTCTGACTGGGAATTCAAAGAGTATATTGGGAATACAAATACCCTCATTTCTTGCTACTGCCATATAGTGCCAGTTTCTGACTGGGAATTCAAAGAATATATTGGGGTTACGTGCACCCACAATTTTTACTACTGGTATACAGTGCCATTGTCTGACTGGGAATTCAAAGAGTATATTGGGAATACAAATACCCTCATTTCTTGCTACTGCCATATAGTGCCAGTGTCTGACTGGTAATTCAAAGAATATATTGGGGTTACGTGCACCCACAATTTTTACTACTGGTATACAGTGCCATTGTCTGACTGGGAATTCAAAGAATATATTGGGGTTATAAATACCCTCATTTCTTGCTACTGCCATATAGTGCCAGTTTCTGACTGGTAATTCAAAGAATATATTGGGGTTACGTGCACCCACAATTTTTACTACTGGTATACAGTGCCATTGTCTGACTGGGAATTCAAAGAATATATTGGGGTTATAAATACCCTCATTTCTTGCTACTGCCATATAGTGCCAGTTTCTGACTGGTAATTCAAAGAATATATTGGGGTTACGTGCACCCACAATTTTTACTACTGGTATACAGTGCCATTGTCTGACTGGGAATTCAAAGAGTATATTGGGAATACAAATACCCTCATTTCTTGCTACTGCCATATAGTGCCAGTTTCTGACTGGGAATTCAAAGAATATATTGGGGTTACGTGCACCCACAATTTTTACTACTGGTATACAGTGCCATTGTCTGACTGGGAATTCAAAGAGTATATTGGGAATACAAATACCCTCATTTCTTGCTACTGCCATATAGTGCCAGTTTCTGACTGGGAATTCAAAGAATATATTGGGGTTACGTGCACCCACAATTTTTACTACTGGTATACAGTGCCATTGTCTGACTGGGAATTCAAAGAGTATATTGGGAATACAAATACCCTCATTTCTTGCTACTGCCATATAGTGCCAGTTTCTGACTGGGAATTCAAAGAATATATTGGGGTTACGTGCACCCACAATTGTTACTACTGGTATACAGTGCCATTGTCTGACTGGGAATTCAAAGAGTATATTGGGAATACAAATACCCTCATTTCTTGCTACTGCCATATAGTGCCAGTTTCTGACTGGTAATTCAAAGAATATATTGGGGTTACGTGCACCCACAATTTTTACTACTGGTATACAGTGCCATTGTCTGACTGGGAATTCAAAGAGTATATTGGGAATACAAATACCCTCATTTCTTGCTACTGCCATATAGTGCCAGTTTCTGACTGGGAATTCAAAGAATATATTGGGGTTACGTGCACCCACAATTTTTACTACTGGTATACAGTGCCATTGTCTGACTGGGAATTCAAAGAGTATATTGGGAATACAAATACCCTCATTTCTTGCTACTGCCATATAGTGCCAGTGTCTGACTGGTAATTCAAAGAATATATTGGGGTTACGTGCACCCACAATTTTTACTACTGGTATACAGTGCCATTGTCTGACTGGGAATTCAAAGAGTATATTGGGAATACAAATACCCTCATTTCTTGCTACTGCCATATAGTGCCAGTTTCTGACTGGTAATTCAAAGAATATATTGGGGTTACGTGCACCCACAATTTTTACTACTGGTATACAGTGCCATTGTCTGACTGGGAATTCAAAGAGTATATTGGGAATACAAATACCCTCATTTCTTGCTACTGCCATATAGTGCCAGTTTCTGACTGGTAATTCAAAGAATATATTGGGGTTACGTGCACCCACAATTTTTACTACTGGTATACAGTGCCATTGTCTGACTGGGAATTCAAAGAATATATTGGGGTTATAAATACCCTCATTTCTTGCTACTGCCATATAGTGCCAGTTTCTGACTGGTAATTCAAAGAATATATTGGGGTTACGTGCACCCACAATTTTTACTACTGGTATACAGTGCCATTGTCTGACTGGGAATTCAAAGAATATATTGGGGTTACGTGCACCCACAATTTTTACTACTGGTATACAGTGCCATTGTCTGACTGGGAATTCAAAGAGTATATTGGGAATACAAATACCCTCATTTCTTGCTACTGCCATATAGTGCCAGTTTCTGACTGGTAATTCAAAGAATATATTGGGGTTACGTGCACCCACAATTTTTACTACTGGTATACAGTGCCATTGTCTGACTGGGAATTCAAAGAGTATATTGGGAATACAAATACCCTCATTTCTTGCTACTGCCATATAGTGCCAGTTTCTGACTGGTAATTCAAAGAATATATTGGGGTTACGTGCACCCACAATTTTTACTACTGGTATACAGTGCCATTGTCTGACTGGGAATTCAAAGAATATATTGGGGTTATAAATACCCTCATTTCTTGCTACTGCCATATAGTGCCAGTTTCTGACTGGTAATTCAAAGAATATATTGGGGTTACGTGCACCCACAATTTTTACTACTGGTATACAGTGCCATTGTCTGACTGGGAATTCAAAGAATATATTGGGGTTACGTGCACCCACAATTTTTACTACTGGTATACAGTGCCATTGTCTGACTGGGAATTCAAAGAGTATATTGGGAATACAAATACCCTCATTTCTTGCTACTGCCATATAGTGCCAGTGTCTGACTGGGAATTCAAAGAATATATTGGGGTTACGTGCACCCACAATTTTTACTACTGGTATACAGTGCCAATTTCTAACTAGGAATTCAAAATGCGCAAGGCTCCCGGAAAGGGACGTGGACGAGGCCGTGGGCGAGGTCGGGGGAATGGTTCTGGGGAGCAAGGTAGCAGTGAAGCCACAGGGCGTCCCGTGCCTACTCCTGTGGGGCAGCAAGCATTGCGCCACTCCACAGTGCCAGGGTTGCTTGCCACATTAACTAAACTGCAGGGTACAAACCTTAGTAGGCCCGAGAACCAGGAACAGGTCTTGCAATGGCTGTCAGAGAACGCTTACAGCACATTGTCCAGCAGCCAGTCAGACTCTGCCTCCTCTCCTCCTATTACCCAACAGTCTTGTCTTCCTTCCTCCCAAAATTCCGAAGCTTTACAGAACAATAACCCAAACTGTCCCTGCTCCCCAGAGCTGTTCTCCGCTCCTTTCATTGTCCCTCAACCTGCCTCTCCACGTCACGATTCCACGAACCTAACAGAGGAGCATCTGTGTCCAGATGCTCAAACACTAGAGTCTCCTCCATCTCCGTTCGATTTGGTGGTGGATGACCAGCAACCCACCCTCATCGACGATGATGTGACGCAGTTGCCGTCAGGGCATCCAGTTGACCGGCGCATTGTGCGGGAGGAGGAGATGAGACAGGAGTTGGAAGAGGAAGTGGTGGATGATGAGGACACTGACCCGACCTGGACAGGGGGGATGTCAAGCGGGGAAAGTAGTGTGGATGTTGAGGCAGGTGCAGCACCAAAAAGGGTAGCTAGAGGCAGAGGCAGAGGTCAGCAGCTTAGGCGAAGCCAGGCCACACCCGGAATCTCCCAAGATGTTCCAGTTCGTACCCAGCCCCGAAAAACTCCCACCTCGAGGGCACGTTTCTCGAAGGTGTGGAGTTTTTTCAAGGAATGCGCCGAGGACAGATATAGTGTTGTCTGCACAATTTGCCTCTCGAAATTGATTAGGGGCTCTGAGAAGAGCAACCTGTCCACCACTTCAATGCGCCGTCATTTGGAATCCAAGCACTGGAATCAGTGGCAGGCAGCAACGGCAGGACAAAGGCCGCCTGCCGTTCACGCCACTGCCACTGCCTCTGCCACTGCCTCTGCCACTGCCACTGCTGACTGTGCTGGCGATGCACTCCAGAGGACGAGCCAGGACACCACTTCATCTGCCTCCGCCACTTTGTTGACTTCTACCTCATCCTCCCCTGGTCCTGTCTTATCTCCTTCTCCTGCACCATCAAAGGCACCATCAGGCGTTTCTTTACAACAACCCACCATCTCTCAGACATTGGAGCGGCGGCAGAAATACACTGCTAACCACCCACACGCGCAAGCCTTGAACGCCAACATCGCTAAACTGCTGGCCCAGGAGATGTTGGCGTTCCGGCTTGTTGAAACTCCCGCCTTCCTGGACCTGATGGCAACTGCGGCACCTCGCTATGCCGTCCCTAGCCGTCACTACTTCTCCCGGTGTGCCGTCCCCGCCTTGCACCAGCACGTGTCACTCAACATCAGGCGGGCCCTTAGTTCCGCGCTTTGCACAAAGGTCCACTTGACCACCGACGCGTGGACAAGTGCATGCGGACAGGGACGCTACATTTCACTGACGGCACACTGGGTGAATGTAGTTGAGGCTGGGACTGCTTCCCAAACTGGCCCGGTGTACCTCGTCTCCCCGCCTAACATTCCTGGCAGGGACACGAGAAGAACACCCCCCTCCTCCTCCTCCTCTACCGCCTCCTCCTCCGCCACCGCCTCCTCCTCCGCCACCGCCTCCTCCTCCGCTGTTAGATTGACCCCAGCTACGAGTTGGAAACGTTGCAGCACTGGCGTTGGTAGACGTCAGCAGGCTGTGCTGAAGCTGATCAGCTTGGGGGACAGACAGCACACTGCCTCCGAGGTGAGGGATGCCCTCCTCGATGAGACGGCAATATGGTTTGAGCCGCTGCACCTGGGCCCAGGCATGGTCGTTTGTGATAACGGCCGGAACCTGGTAGCAGCTCTGGAGCTTGCCGGACTCCAACATGTTCCATGCCTGGCCCACGTCTTCAACCTAGTGGTGCAACGTTTCCTAAAGAGCTACCCCAATGTTCCAGAGCTACTGGTGAAAGTGCGGCGCATGTGCGCCCACTTTCGCAAGTCGACAGTAGCCGCTGCTAGCTTAAAATCTCTCCAGCAACGCCTGCATGTGCCACAACACCGGCTTTTGTGCGACGTCCCCACACGCTGGAACTCAACGTTTCAGATGTTGAATAGAGTGGTTGAGCAGCAGAGACCTTTGATGGAATACCAGCTACAAAACCCTAGGGTGCCACAAAGTCAGCTGCCTCAGTTTCACATCCATGAGTGGCCATGGATGAGAGACCTTTGTGACATCCTACGGGTCTTTGAGGAGTCCACAAGGAGGGTGAGCTCTGAGGATGCGATGGTGAGCCTTACAATCCCGCTCTTGTGTGTTCTGAGAGAATCCCTGATTGACATCAGGGATAACTCAGATCACACAGAGGAGTTAGGGATAGCATCCGATCCGTCACAGCTGGAGAGTAGGTCCACACATCTGTCCGCTTCACTGCGTTTAATGGAGGAGGAGGAGGAGGAGGAGGAGGAAGAAGAGTTGTCCGATGATGTGATGGTGATACAGGAGGCTTCCGGGCAACTTCGAATCGTCCCATTGTTGCAGCGCGGATGGGTAGACATGGAGGATGAGGAGGAAATGGAGATTGAACTTTCCGGTGGGGCCAGAGGAGTCATGCCAACTAACACTGTGGCAGACATGGCTGAGTTCATGTTGGGGTGCTTTACAACCGACAAGCGTATTGTCAAAATCATGGAGGACAACCAGTACTGGATCTTTGCTATCCTTGACCCCCGGTATAAAAACAACATCTCGTCTTTTATTCCGGTAGAGGGGAGGGCCAATCGCATCAATGCTTGCCACAGGCAATTGGTGCAGAATATGATGGAGATGTTTCCAGCATGTGACGTTGGCGGCAGGGAGGGCAGTTCCTCCAGTAGGCAACCAAGTTCTCACCGGTCCACACAAACGAGGGGCACACTGTCTAAGGTCTGGGACACCTTGATGGCACCCCCTCGCCAAAGTGCCGCCACGGAGGGTCCTAGTGTCACCAGGCGTGAGAAGTATAGGCGCATGTTGCGGGAATACCTTTCCGACCACAGCCCTGTCCTCTCCGACCCCTCTGCGCCCTACACGTATTGGGTGTCGAAGTTGGACCTGTGGCTTGAACTTGCCCTATATGCCTTGGAGGTGCTGTCCTGTCCTGCCGCCAGCGTCCTATCTGAGAGGGTGTTCAGTGCAGCCGGTGGCATCATCACTGACAAGCGCACCCGTCTGTCAGCTGAGAGTGCCGACCGGCTCACTTTGATAAAAATGAACCACCACTGGGTAGAGCCGTCATTTTTGTGCCCACCTGTGTAAAGCACCCCAACATGAAACTCCATGTCTGTACTCAACCTCTCCAATTCCTCCGCATCCTCATACTCATCCACCATAAGCGTTGCACAATTCTGCTAATACTAGGCTCCCTCCACCCTGATTTCCCCCAACTCTGCTGGTTAGAGGCTCCCTCCACCCTGATTTCCACCAACTCTGCTGGTTAGAGGCTCCCTCCACCATGAATTTGCCCAAACTGGGCTGTTTAGAGGCTCCCTCCACCATGAATTTGCCCAAACTGGGCTGTTTAGAGGCTCCCTCCACCATGAATTGGTCCAAACTGGGTTTTTTAGAGGCTCCCTCCACCATGAATTGGTCCAAACTGGGCTGGTTAGAGGCTCCCTCCACCATGAATTTGCCCAAACTGGGCTGTTTAGAGGCTCCCTCCACCATGAATTGGTCCAAACTGGGCTGGTTAGAGGCTCCCTCCACCATTAATTGGTCCAAACTGGGCTGGTTAGAGGCTCCCTCCACCATTAATTGGTCCAAACTGGGCTGGTTAGAGGCTCCCTCCACCATGAATTGGTCCAAACTGGGTTTTTTAGAGGCTCCCTCCACCATGAATTGGTCCAAACTTGGCTGTTTAGAGGCTCCCTCCACCATGAATTGGTCCAAACTGGGCTGGTTAGAGGCTCCCTCCACCATTAATTGGTCCAAACTGGGCTGGTTAGAGGCTCCCTCCACCATGAATTTGCCCAAACTGGGCTGTTTAGAGGCTCCCTCCACCATGAATTTGCCCAAACTGGGCTGTTTAGAGGCTCCCTCCACCATGAATTGGTCCAAACTGGGTTTTTTAGAGGCTCCCTCCACCATGAATTGGTCCAAACTGGGCTGGTTAGAGGCTCCCTCCACCATTAATTGGTCCAAACTGGGGTGGTTAGAGGCTCCCTCCACCATTAATTGGTCCAAACTGGGCTGGTTAGAGGCTCCCTCCACCATGAATTGGTTCAAACTGGGCTGGTTAGAGGCTCCCTCCACCATGAATTGGTCCAAACTGGGCTGTTTAGAGGCTCCCTCCACCATTAATTGGTCCAAACTGGGCTGGTTAGAGGCTCCCTCCACCATGAATTTGCCCAAACTGGGCTGTTTAGAGGCTCCCTCCACCATGAATTGGTCCAAACTGGGTTTATTAGAGGCTCCCTCCACCATGAATTGGTCCAAACTGGGGTGGTTAGAGGCTCCCTCCACCATGAATTGGTCCAAGCTGGGTTTTTTAGAGGCTCCCTCCACCATGAATTTGCCCAAACTGGGCTGGTTAGAGGCTCCCTCCACCATGAATTGGTCCAAACTGGGCTGGTTAGAGGCTCCCTCCACCATGAATTTGCCCAAACTGGGCTGTTTAGAGGCTCCCTCCACCATTAATTGGTCCAAACTGGGCTGGTTAGAGGCTTCCTCCACCATGAATTTGCCCAAACTGGGCTGTTTAGAGGCTCCCTCCACCATGAATTGGTCCAAACTGGGTTTTTTAGAGGCTCCCTCCACCATGAATTGGTCCAAACTGGGTTTTTTAGAGGCTCCCTCCACCATGAATTGGTCCAAACTGGGCTGGTTAGAGGCTCCCTCCACCATGAATTTCCCAAAACTTGGCTGTTTAGAGGCTCCCTCCACCATGAATTGGTCCAAACTGGGCTGGTTAGAGGCTCCCTCCACCATGAATTTCCCAAAACTTGGCTGTTTAGAGGCTCCCTCCACCATGAATTGGTCCAAACTGGGCTGGTTAGAGGCTCCCTCCACCATTAATTGGTCCAAACTGGGCTGGTTAGAGGCTCCCTCCACCATGAATTGGTCCAAACTGGGTTTTTTAGAGGCTCCCTCCACCATGAATTTGCCCAAACTGGGCTGTTTAGAGGCTCCCTCCACCATGAATTGGTCCAAACTGGGCTGGTTAGAGGCTCCCTCCACCATTAATTGGTCCAAACTGGGCTGGTTAGAGGCTCCCTCCACCATGAATTGGTCCAAACTGGGTTTTTTAGAGGCTCCCTCCACCATGAATTTGCCCAAACTGGGCTGTTTAGAGGCTCCCTCCACCATGAATTGGTCCAAACTGGGCTGGTTAGAGGCTCCCTCCACCATGAATTGGTCCAAACTGGGCTGGTTAGAGGCTCCCTCCACCATTAATTGGTCCAAACTGGGCTGGTTAGAGGCTCCCTCCACCATGAATTGGTCCAAACTGGGTTTTTTAGAGGCTCCCTCCACCATGAATTTGCCCAAACTGGGCTGTTTAGAGGCTCCCTCCACCATGAATTGGTCCAAACTGGGCTGGTTAGAGGCTCCCTCCACCATTAATTGGTCCAAACTGGGCTGGTTAGAGGCTCCCTCCACCATGAATTGGTCCAAACTGGGCTGGTTAGAGGCTCCCTCCACCATGAATTTGCCCAAACTGGGCTGTTTAGAGGCTCCCTCCACCATGAATTGGTCCAAACTGGGCTGGTTAGAGGCTCCCTCCACCATGAATTTGCCCAAACTGGGCTGTTTAGAGGCTCCCTCCACCATGAATTGGTCCAAACTGGGTTTTTTAGAGGCTCCCTCCACCATTAATTGGTCCAAACTGGGCTGGTTAGAGCCTCCCTCCACCATGAATTGGTCCAAACTGGGCTGGTTAGAGGCTCCCTCCACCATGAATTTGCCCAAACTGGGCTGTTTAGAGGCTCCCTCCACCATGAATTGGTCCAAACTGGGCTGGTTAGAGGCTCCCTCCACCATGAATTTCCCAAAACTTGGCTGTTTAGAGGCTCCCTCCACCATGAATTGGTCCAAACTGGGCTGGTTAGAGGCTCCCTCCACCATTAATTGGTCCAAACTGGGCTGGTTAGAGGCTCCCTCCACCATGAATTGGTCCAAACTGGGTTTTTTAGAGGCTCCCTCCACCATGAATTTGCCCAAACTGGGCTGTTTAGAGGCTCCCTCCACCATGAATTGGTCCAAACTGGGCTGGTTAGAGGCTCCCTCCACCATTAATTGGTCCAAACTGGGCTGGTTAGAGGCTCCCTCCACCATTAATTGGTCCAAACTGGGCTGGTTAGAGGCTCCCTCCACCATGAATTTGCCCAAACTGGGCTGGTTAGAGGCTCCCTCCACCATGAATTGGTCCAAACTGGGGTTTTTAGAGGCTCCCTCCACCATGAATTTGCCCAAACTGGGCTGTTTAGAGGCTCCCTCCACCATGAATTGGTCCAAACTGGGTTTATTAGAGGCTCCCTCCACCATGAATTGGTCCAAACTGGGGTGGTTAGAGGCTCCCTCCACCATGAATTGGTCCAAGCTGGGTTTTTTAGAGGCTCCCTCCACCATGAATTTGCCCAAACTGGGCTGGTTAGAGGCTCCCTCCACCATGAATTGGTCCAAACTGGGCTGGTTAGAGGCTCCCTCCACCATGAATTTGCCCAAACTGGGCTGTTTAGAGGCTCCCTCCACCATTAATTGGTCCAAACTGGGCTGGTTAGAGGCTTCCTCCACCATGAATTTGCCCAAACTGGGCTGTTTAGAGGCTCCCTCCACCATGAATTGGTCCAAACTGGGTTTTTTAGAGGCTCCCTCCACCATGAATTGGTCCAAACTGGGTTTTTTAGAGGCTCCCTCCACCATGAATTGGTCCAAACTGGGCTGGTTAGAGGCTCCCTCCACCATGAATTTCCCAAAACTTGGCTGTTTAGAGGCTCCCTCCACCATGAATTGGTCCAAACTGGGCTGGTTAGAGGCTCCCTCCACCATGAATTTCCCAAAACTTGGCTGTTTAGAGGCTCCCTCCACCATGAATTGGTCCAAACTGGGCTGGTTAGAGGCTCCCTCCACCATTAATTGGTCCAAACTGGGCTGGTTAGAGGCTCCCTCCACCATGAATTGGTCCAAACTGGGTTTTTTAGAGGCTCCCTCCACCATGAATTTGCCCAAACTGGGCTGTTTAGAGGCTCCCTCCACCATGAATTGGTCCAAACTGGGCTGGTTAGAGGCTCCCTCCACCATTAATTGGTCCAAACTGGGCTGGTTAGAGGCTCCCTCCACCATGAATTGGTCCAAACTGGGTTTTTTAGAGGCTCCCTCCACCATGAATTTGCCCAAACTGGGCTGTTTAGAGGCTCCCTCCACCATGAATTGGTCCAAACTGGGCTGGTTAGAGGCTCCCTCCACCATGAATTGGTCCAAACTGGGCTGGTTAGAGGCTCCCTCCACCATTAATTGGTCCAAACTGGGCTGGTTAGAGGCTCCCTCCACCATGAATTGGTCCAAACTGGGTTTTTTAGAGGCTCCCTCCACCATGAATTTGCCCAAACTGGGCTGTTTAGAGGCTCCCTCCACCATGAATTGGTCCAAACTGGGCTGGTTAGAGGCTCCCTCCACCATTAATTGGTCCAAACTGGGCTGGTTAGAGGCTCCCTCCACCATGAATTGGTCCAAACTGGGCTGGTTAGAGGCTCCCTCCACCATGAATTTGCCCAAACTGGGCTGTTTAGAGGCTCCCTCCACCATGAATTGGTCCAAACTGGGCTGGTTAGAGGCTCCCTCCACCATGAATTTGCCCAAACTGGGCTGTTTAGAGGCTCCCTCCACCATGAATTGGTCCAAACTGGGTTTTTTAGAGGCTCCCTCCACCATTAATTGGTCCAAACTGGGCTGGTTAGAGCCTCCCTCCACCATGAATTGGTCCAAACTGGGCTGGTTAGAGGCTCCCTCCACCATGAATTTGCCCAAACTGGGCTGTTTAGAGGCTCCCTCCACCATGAATTGGTCCAAACTGGGCTGGTTAGAGGCTCCCTCCACCATGAATTTCCCAAAACTTGGCTGTTTAGAGGCTCCCTCCACCATGAATTGGTCCAAACTGGGCTGGTTAGAGGCTCCCTCCACCATTAATTGGTCCAAACTGGGCTGGTTAGAGGCTCCCTCCACCATGAATTGGTCCAAACTGGGTTTTTTAGAGGCTCCCTCCACCATGAATTTGCCCAAACTGGGCTGTTTAGAGGCTCCCTCCACCATGAATTGGTCCAAACTGGGCTGGTTAGAGGCTCCCTCCACCATTAATTGGTCCAAACTGGGCTGGTTAGAGGCTCCCTCCACCATTAATTGGTCCAAACTGGGCTGGTTAGAGGCTCCCTCCACCATGAATTTGCCCAAACTGGGCTGGTTAGAGGCTCCCTCCACCATGAATTGGTCCAAACTGGGGTTTTTAGAGGCTCCCTCCACCATGAATTTGCCCAAACTGGGGTGTTTAGAGGCTCCCTCCACCATGAATTTGCCCAAACTCTGCTGGTTAGAGGCTCAATCCACCCTGATTTTCAAAACAAATGTTGGTGCCAACCTCAACTTACTACAAGGGCCAAATTCACTGCTGGTGACAAGCTCTCCTCACTGCAAGTGCCAAATACACATGTTTCAAAGTGTTTTCCTACTGTCAGAGAGGTGGTATTGAGTGTGTAAAGTGTGTAGTTGTTAGGCTGTGATGTTGGGGTAATAGAGGGTCTTTGGTGTGTTAGATGCCCCCAGACATGCTTCCCCTGCTGTCCCAGTGTCATTCCAGAGGTGTTGGCATCATTTCCTGGGGTGTCATAGTGGACTTGGTGACCCTCCAGACACGGATTTGGGTTTCCCCCTTAACGAGTATCTGTTCCCCATAGACTATAATGGGGTTCGAAACCCGTTCGAACACACGAACATTGAGCGGCTGTTCGAATCGAATTTCGAACCTCGAACATTTTAGTGTTCGCTCATCTCTATTTATCACCACACATAGGGTATTGTATTTAGGAGAAAATGTGTAACAAACTTTGTGGAAACATTTCTCCTTTAAATCCTTGTGAAGATGAAATATTTGGGGCCAAAGGGACATTTAATTACAAAAAATTACGTTTTTTATTTTGACGTCCCAATAGTAAAAAAGGCCCCATATTGTTGCAGTTTTTGAAACAAAGCCAAAAGGAATGGGAAATATATAAAAAGTACTTATACGTCTACCTTCTGTCCAAACCACTCCTGACTTTGGCTCAAAAAACCACATCAAAATCTGCAACAAAAAAAGTTGCTTATCCACAACATGAGGCCTCAACCTTAAACAGTTTTGGAGTCAAAATGCTCTCTATAGCCTTTGCTAAATTCCTTGAGGCGTCTACTGTAGTTTCCAAAATGGGTCTCTTCTTGGGGGTTTGTACTGTTCTGATACCTCAGGGACTCTACAAATGCATCATGGCACCTGAAAATGATTCCAGTAAAATGTCCCCCCCCAAAATCCCAAAAGTCATCCTACCCTTCTACATCTTGCTGTGTGCCCATATATCAGTTTACATCTAGACATGGGATAATTTAATGTTTGGGAGAAATTGCAAAACGGATTGTGTAATGCATTTTCTTCTTTAACCCCCTGTGAATATGTAAATGCTTCCATGCACCCCCACTTCCTTACATAATCGGCGCCTTATAGCAACTCTCTCTCATGTACTGAGAGGCAATTTTATTTTAGTCCCACCACTACGCTCTCCAGACTATAACAACAATCCCCTGAAATATTGACCATGATGACATCATTCTGTGCTAAATTGGCCATTGCTGTCTGCTGATGTTTTATCAGTAGGAACAAAACATCATCTACAGAAGTAAAGAGTTGGCAATCGGCAATAGTGGAACATGAATGGACCTTAATTTATATTTTCCCAGAAAACCACTTTATCGAACCAGAACATCATAACATTTCTTTTAACATCTATCTATGCAATATTAAAGCTTTTAAATGAGGTGGAATAAGAAAGTTTCCATCCTAGCATATTCCACTAAATGCAATATGTTACTATAATATATGACGTACAACATTATTTTCCTTAGTAATCTATGCATGCTACTTAATACAGGTTCAAAGTAAGAAGACAGAATTACCTTATGATTCCTCTGGCAAGTTCTGTGTTTCCCTTAGTGGCCTCTCATGTTTCATTTCAGGCTCATTAATTTTTTCCCTCTGTGTGATTTTTGATAAGTTTTACAGAAATTCTGTATTTTATAAACACAGTCTAACTGTGTTGAAAAATGTTTGTATGAAGTTTGAGTGAAGTCCATATGACTTCACCTATGTACGTTTCGCTAATAATTTCGGTTAGGTTTATAAGAAACTTTCTTACTCCCTAACCCTGGTCTCTCACCCAGCCAAACTAGTATCCCTACGCTGTGCTGATGAGATCCAACTAGATCGAAACAGTGCTGTCCACAGCTGAAAAGTCTGTTCCTTTTGGAATAGACATATTAGTTTGGCATTAATCGCACACTAGGGTATTAGGCTGTTTAAAAAAGCCATGCCTCATGTTTAAGGGGCCTGCCCTAGAGGCAGCAGGCATAGACATTGTTTTCCTAATTACATCCTGGAAAACAGATTTGTATATTCCCTACAATGTGCATGTAAGAGTAATGGAGCAAATTTTACGACTTCTCTACATATATCCTTTAATATTTCATTTTATCATTTAGAAATAACATCATTATACAAATTCCACTGTTATTTAACTCTTGCAGAAACTCTGTCTGGCATTTAAAAGGGTATTGACAAATGCTTGAGACATCACTGTTAGCATACATTTACAATAAACACAAGCGTTCCATATTTTTTGCCAATAAAAATGCTGTCTTAGTTTGTACTCAAATTAAACAACATACAATATGACAGCAAAAATACATAACAGAAACCTGCAGATCAAACAAAGGTAACAGGGTAGAGATGAGCGAGAACTGTTCGGATCAGCCGATCCGAACAGCACGCTCGCATAGAAATGAATGGATGTAGCTGGCATGCGGGGGGGTGGGGGTGGGGGGTGTTAAGCAGCCGGCCGCCGTCAAAGCGGAAGTACCAGGTGCATCCATTTATTTCTATGGAGCGTGCTGTTCGGATCGGCTGATCGCTCATCTCTAGTAACGGGGTTTGGATATAAATTATCTTTCCCAATTGGTTCACGATCCAATGGGAAGGAGCGGGTACACTTCTAGACCTGCAGAATATCAAAAGTGGCCAGACTGCAAAGATTGAGACAGAGGGATTTGACGCAAGGGAAAGTAAAAAAGGCTAATCTATTAAATGTCTTCTCTTTACAATGTTCCAAATTTGATTTTTCTTTGATTTTCTTAAACAATCAATGCAAATGACAGTAAGTACTGTATAATGTTTAAATCTTCAACCGATAGAACATAAATCAAATTTTATTGGCCAAATATTTCAATATTAACATTTTTTTCACAAATTAAAAAATAATCTAAATCCAAATTATTATTTAAAAAAAAGCTTCTAAACATCAGTTATAAAAAACTGAAAATCGTCTTTTTGCTTAATTTGCACATTAAAAGATCACATTTACTGAACTCAAAAGCTATTTCAATTAGCAGACCAAGTTACATGTTAATATATGACCCCTTCTTTGGTATCACGTTCACAATTCTTGCATGCATGGAAATTGAGAGTTTTTGGATAGTTTCTGCTTGTATTTCTTTGTCGGAATAGCCTCCCAGAGCTGATTTTTAGTGTGAACTCTCCCACCCTCATACATCTTTTGATTAAGGATATTGCAAAGGTTTTCAAGGACTAAGGCCATATCATGAATTTCTCTCCTTTTATGCCCAAAGTAGTCAATGACACAAAGGTATACTATGCTGCATAAGATGGTGCACTGTCATGCATGAAGAGGATTTTTCTATGGATAGCATGGCTCTAGTTTTTGTACCATGGAAGAAAGTGGTCAGTCAGAAATGCTATATCCTTTGCAGATGTCATTTTAACACCTCCAGGGACTCTAAAGGGACCTTTCAGTACTCTCCTCATGATTCCAACCCAAAACATGACTCCGTCACCTCCATGTTGACATTGTAGACTTGGTGGGACATGATGACCATCCACCAACCATCCACTACTCCATCCAGCTGGATCATCCAGAGTTGCATAGCACTCATCAGTAAACAAGACTGCTTCAAAATTAGTCTTCATGTATGTCTGAATCTACTGCAATCTTTTCTGCTTATGAACATTGATTTGGGATAGACAAAAAGTAGGTTTTTGCACAAATGCAAGCCTTTGGAGAATTCATAATGGTATTTTAGCAGCTGCTCTCTTAATCAGATGAATGGCAGAAACGTTCCTCATTATACCTTTATCTACCAAACCAACTGAATCAACCACAATTCTTGTCACAGTACGATGATTACTTTTAAGTTTTCATGAAATACGTAATGTTTTCATACCTTGTACAAGGCATTGCTCTATTTGATGCTTTTTAGAAGCAGAGATATCCTTTTTTGTTTTTCCATATTATTTGAAACCTGTGGCTTGCATAATAATGTGGAATGTCCTTCTCAGGCTAAAGCCTCACATAGCGACGCCCTCTGGTCCTGGTTTTTCATCGTCCTCTTCTTCCGGCGGGATTGGTTCAAGTCCCGCGCGTGCGTAGTAGCGCTCCCTCCGGGTGTACGTGGGGGGGGGGGGATAATGAGCTACTGAGCATGCTCAGTATGCTCAGTTCCCCTTAGAACTACATGAGCATACTACGCATGTGTGGGATTTGAACCAATCCCGCCGGAAGTAGAGGAGGATGAAGCTGGGGAAGAGCCAGGGACCAGAGGGTGTTGCTGCAAGAAGAAAGAAGAGGAAGACGTGCCAGAAGATGACATCGGACAGTGCATGACCACACACCATGCACGATAAGTATAATTAGCATATTTGTTTTTAGGATATTATTTTAAAAGGGGGGGGATTTAAAATAACATTAGCGGTGCCTGAGTAGCCTTTTTAAAGGCTACTCACACATATGTGGGGTTCATACAGCAAAATTTTGCAGATAGAGCCCCTTTAATCCCTATTTGCTGCGGGACGCTATGTGAGGTCTTAGCCTAATGCTTTCTAATGCTATTTATTTTATACTTGACATACACAATTAAAAGCTGCAACTAAGATTTGAGACAAATAGAGCAAGATTTTTGGCAAATTTGTTACAATTTAAAAAAAAAAAAAGAAACCCAGTATGAAAAGTGATGAGATAGCACTCATACATTTTGCCTCTTAGCAAAGGTTAAAAAAAAGTGCAAATTAGAGCTGCAAAGTTTAGGACCAGACAATCATATGTTTAAAATTCAATTCGTCTTTAATAATACATTATCTGGACTGTGACTTTAAAAATGTATTGCGACTTACTCACATTAATTGTATTGGTGCAAAAAATGTCATTATTAGGAAATAAGAGCCAGTGATTGTTTACAGTTTGGAGGTTTTCAAAGGTTTCTACCACAAATCTAAACTGCCAGCATTTAACATAATGTTTTTTTTCTAACTTTTCCTTGTGCTCCTTGGTTACAGAGTAGAAATGTTAAAATAATAATATAACTATCAATATTATAATCACAATTTGTGGACTAATATATAATGTAGTATATATGTCATTACAATTTTGTAGCTCCCACTCGTAATCTGATATGATGATGAATGAAAGTTCCTCCAGAGATAAAAAGGGAAATATTCCACAAGGAATATTAAGAAAGATATACAGAACAATTGCCTTATATAACTTATTATGTTACACTATGTATTTGGGAAGACAGTGCCACTGACAAACCCACTAAACCATTAAGAAGCAGGTTTGGTTCACAAATGTATTATATGTAAATAATGGCGGCATTGAGATCCCAATGCAGATCTCAATTCCCAACAGCATTTTTAAAAGCAAATCACTGCGAAACTGTAATCTTTAAAAAGAATCCAAGCTCATCTTCATAGCGCTAACGGATCCTAAGATATGGGGTTGTATAGTGTCCTCTCCCTCCAGCCTCAGGCAGCATCTTAGACCAGGTGCATCCATTCATTTCTATGGAGCGTGCTGTTCGGATCGGCTGATCCGAACAGTCTTGCTCATCTCTAGTAGGCAACATTTGATCAAATTATACTTACCAAGTCCACGAGTGAGGGTCGGGCTGTATCCTCCGAGAAGTCTTCTCCGTTCAGCGTCCCCGCGGCATCTTCCGGCTCTGAATTCACTCTGCCAGGCATCGGGCATGCCTGCATATAGCATTCGGCCAATGAATGCTGGTTCTGCATCGAACTTTTACATTCGAATAGCGAGTGGTACTCGATCGAATACTACTCGCTCATCTCTACTCTGTAGGGCTTATATCCCTATAGGGCCTCCCATCCTCACTGTTTATTTGCCCTAGGCAAGCGGTTTATGGTGTGGGACATGTTTTTATACTTTTCAAAAAATGCAACAAAAAAGCTGCGTTTACACAATGTGGGGCCTTACCCTAAAATATATTTAAGTTTGTGGTTGTAAAGTGAAAAAATCACTGTATGTAACTTTTTGTGCCTGGAATAACCCACTTACAAGTTTTAGGAGTGTGCTTCTCTGTTGACACAAAGTGGTCATAACATATTGGCACTAAAATGACATATTTCTTTAAAAATTAAATTTTTCACTGCATGTTAATTTTTAGGAAGTGCTCTAGGAATCTTGAGAAATTCCTTAAGGTTTTTAATTTCTAAAATGGGGTAACTTTTTTGAGATTTTCATTGTACTGGTATATTAGGAGTTAAGCAAATGTGACATGGCTCCAAAAAATTTTCCAGCAAAATCTGTCTTCCAAATGCCAAATACTGCTCTTTCCATTCTGAGCATCGCCATGTTCCCATATAAAATTTTAAGACCACATATGTGGAATTGCCATGTTCAGGAGAAAACTGTGGGTGCTTTTTTTCTTTAACCTCTTGTGAAAATTTAAAAAAAAAATCGGCACTAAATGGACAGTTTATTGAAAAGAAAAGAAATTTTTCATTTTCCCATCCCAATGCTAATAAAATCTATGAAACAGCCCTAAGGTCAAAATGCTCACTATACCCCTTAATACATTCTGTGAGCGGTTTAATTTTCAAAATGGAGTAATTTTTGGAGGTTCCTATTGTATTAGTATTTTAGGTAATGTGCACATATAACATGGCATCCGAATATTATTCGACCAAAGTCTGCCCTGCCACAGCCAAATAGTGCTCTTTCCTTTCTTAGCACTGTCATGTACCCCAACTACATTTTCCTACCACATATGGGGTAATGCCATGTTCAGGAAAAATTGTATATTGTACTGTGGGTGTTTTTTTCTTCTTTATCTCCTTGTGAAAATTAAAACATTGGGGATAAAATGACGTTTTTAATATATTTTTAATTTCCTTGCCCAAACAGCAGTTTACATCCACATGTGGAGTATTTACATGGACATAACTGTGGGATACATTTTCTCCTTTAACTCCTTGTTGTAAATTTGTGGGCTAAATAAATGTATTATTAAAAAAAATGCAATGTCTAAATTTCAGCTCCATATTGTGTTAACTCACATGAAATGCTTAAAGGTTTAACAATCTTCCCAAATTGTTGTTTTGAATTATTTGAGGGGTGCAGTTTAAAAAAATGGGGTGGATTATGGGGGGGGTTCTGATGTATAGGCCTATAAAATCCTCTTCAGAACTGAAGTGTTCCCTAATAAATGGGTCTGGGAAATTTACTGGAAAATTGCTGCAAGCCTTCTAATGTTAAAAATAAATTTTATGCATGATTATAAGATAATGCAAAAAAAGCAGAAATACGGTGTTAAAATATTTGGGTTGTATGACTGTCTGAAGAGAAGCGCATTTCACTTTTTGAAAATTGTGATTTTTTTCCAAATTTGTATCAAATTTTCAATTTTTTTTTATAAATAAATAAAAAAACCATTGATCGATGTGTACCACTAATGTGATGTAAAATGTGTAATGAAAAAAACAATCTCAAAATTCACTTGGGTGAGTTAAAGCATCTCAAAGTTATTGACACATAAATTGACATGTCAGTTTTGAAAAATTGGGCCTAAGCAGTCACAGGAAAGGACATGGGATGTCATTCACAATAGCTCATGTGTCTTATGTCCTTTCCCAAGGACTTCCACCAGAACAAGATCATGGGTTTGCTGCACAGGGACAGATATTTTTTTATCTTTTATTTTTTTATTTTTCACCTTCTGCTACCTTTAGGCAAAGATCCATAATGCATGGACAACCCCATTAAGGAAGTTTTTATCCATGTCTTTAAGGGGTTAAATACTACTCTCTTAAAACACAAAAAAATATTTCTAGATGCCACTCTGTCAACCACTAGCTACACATCAGACATCAGACGGTGACTAGCTGAGTGAGTGCAAAAGCTTATTTTTTGGCGATACATGGAACTTTAGATACAATGGAGCTTTAGCAATGGAAGTAATGGGAATCAGTGAGGTATCTTTTTTTTTTTTTTTTTTTTTTTGCGCCTATGTAAACAAATAATTCCTGAAACAGTCCCTGTACAGAAAAAAAAGAAACAGAAGAGTGGAGATGGTTACATATATGAAACATGTAAAATATATGTTACAATTGTATATTTCATTCCCTAGATCTTACTTCACTGTAAAAGTTTATACTTGTGATCTAAAGAGCCAAGTATTCCTTTAAAGCAGAGGTTATGCAACACAGTCTCGATATATTTGTCATTCATAAGCAAGTCATTTATCATCACATCAGTCATTGCAGGCCATTTGTTATTATAACAGCAGTAGTGTCTGAGAGAAAGTCTTTCATGTGCAGTGAGGAAAATGTGAACAAAGATGAACAAACCACATCCGAGTTAGAATCTGCCTTTGAATTGCAGTGACCTCACTGACATCCTGTTTGGCAAACAAAAATGTCTGTTATAATGGAATCGAGCGTCTCTTGGGGGACTGATGTCAACGTTACCTGTTTCATGCTGGATAATGTAGCCATGGCTACAATATTTGTTCTGCTCTACAAAGTTTCCAAAATTGAAGCAATAAGTTGTTTTTTTTCTTTTATCCTTCTTTTTCAAAATATGATTTTCTGACTTATGTATATCATATGTGTATTCTGTACACTGAAATGTATGAATTTAGTTTTAAAGCTCATGAAAATAAAAAGCTGCATTATAGTTTTTCCATGTGCGACTGTAGGTGGGAATACCGCAGTTAAACAACATACACTGCTGCATTTTTTCCTACAGAAATATTTTATTTTGTGTATAAGAATCCATGAAAGTCTCCATAGACTGAAATTGATCACAAACCAATGATAGGTCTCCCACTGCCCTATTAAAAATAACTAGAGATCAGCGAACACTAAAATGTTCGAGGTTCGAAATTCGATTCGAACAGCCGCTCAATGTTTGTGTGTTCGAACGGGTTTCGAACCCCATTATAGTCTATG
Organism: Leptodactylus fuscus; assembly: GCF_031893055.1. Classification (NCBI taxonomy): domain Eukaryota; kingdom Metazoa; phylum Chordata; class Amphibia; order Anura; family Leptodactylidae; genus Leptodactylus; species Leptodactylus fuscus. The sequence continues at coordinate 176,410,964 of NC_134265.1, read as the reverse complement.
GGGAACATATACTCGTTAAGGGGGAAACCCAAATCCGTGTCTGGAGGGTCACCAAGTCCACTATGACACCCCAGGAAATGATGCCAACACCTCTGGAATGACACTGGGACAGCAGGGGAAGCATGTCTGGGGGCATCTAACACACCAAAGACCCTCTATTACCCCAACATCACAGCCTAACAACTACACACTTTACACACTCAATACCACCTCTCTGACAGTAGGAAAACACCTTGAAACATGTGTATTTGGCACTTGCAGTGAGGAGAGCTTGTCACCAGCAGTGAATTTGACCCTTGTAGTAAGTTGAGGTTGGCACCAACATTTGTTTTGAAAATCAGGGTGGATTGAGCCTCTAACCAGCAGAGTTTGGGCAAATTCATGGTGGAGGGAGCCTCTAAAAACCCCAGTTTGGACCAATTCATGGTGGAGGGAGCCTCTAAAAACCCCAGTTTGGACCAATTCATGATGGAGGGAGCCTCTAAACAGCCCAGTTTGGGCAAATTCATGGTGGAGGGAGCCTCTAAAAACCCCCAGTTTGGACCAATTCATGGTGGAGGGAGACTCTAAAAACCCCAGTTTGGACCAATTCATGGTGGAGGGAGCCTCTAAACAGCCCAGTTTGGGCAAATTCATGGTGGAGGGAGCCTCTAAACAGCCCAGTTTGGGCAAATTCATGGTGGAGGGAGCCTCTAAAAACCCCAGTTTGGACCAATTCATGGTGGAGGGAGCCTCTAAAAACCCCAGTTTGGACCAATTCATGGTGGAGGGAGCCTCTAAAAACCCCAGTTTGGACCAATTCATGGTGGAGGGAGCCTCTAAAAACCCCAGTTTGGACCAATTCATGATGGAGGGAGCCTCTAAACAGCCCAGTTTGGGCAAATTCATGGTGGAGGGAGCCTCTAAAAACCCCCAGTTTGGACCAATTCATGGTGGAGGGAGCCTCTAAAAACCCCAGTTTGGACCAATTCATGGTGGAGGGAGCCTCTAAACAGCCCAGTTTGGGCAAATTCATGGTGGAGGGAGCCTCTAAAAACCCCAGTTTGGACCAATTCATGGTGGAGGGAGCCTCTAAAAACCCCAGTTTGGACCAATTCATGGTGGAGGGAGCCTCTAACCAGCAGAGTTGTGGGAAAGCAGGGTGGAGGGAGCCTCTAACCAGCAGAGTTGGTGGAAATCAGGGTGGAGGGAGCCTCTAACCAGCAGAGTTGGGGGAAATCAGGGTGGAGGGAGCCTAGTATTAGCAGAATTGTGCAACGCTTATGGTGGATGAGTATGAGGATGCGGAGGAATTGGAGAGGTTGAGTACAGACATGGAGTTTCATGTTGGGGTGCTTTACACAGGTGGGCACAAAAATGAAGGCTCTATCCAGTGGTGATTCATTTTTATCAAAGTGAGCCGGTCGGCACTCTCAGCTGACAGACGGGTGCGCTTGTCAGTGATGATGCCACCGGCTGCACTGAACACCTTCTCAGATAGGACGCTGGCGGCAGGACAGGACAGCACCTCCAAGGCATATAGGGCAAGTTCAAGCCACAGGTCCAACTTTGACACCCAATACGTGTAGGGCGCAGAGGGGTCGGAGAGGACAGGGCTGTGGTCGGAAAGGTATTCCCGCAACATGCGCCTATACTTCTCACGCCTGGTGACACTAGGACCCTCCGTGGCGGCACTTTGGCGAGGGGGTGCCATCAAGGTGTCCCAGACCTTAGACAGTGTGCCCCTCGTTTGTGTGGACCGGTGAGAACTTGGTTGCCTACTGGAGGAACTGCCCTCCCTGCCGCCAACGTCACATGCTGGAAACATCTCCATCATATTCTGCACCAATTGCCTGTGGCAAGCATTGATGCGATTGGCCCTCCCCTCTACCGGAATAAAAGACGAGATGTTGTTTTTATACCGGGGGTCAAGGATAGCAAAGATCCAGTACTGGTTGTCCTCCATGATTTTGACAATACGCTTGTCGGTTGTAAAGCACCCCAACATGAACTCAGCCATGTCTGCCACAGTGTTAGTTGGCATGACTCCTCTGGCCCCACCGGAAAGTTCAATCTCCATTTCCTCCTCATCCTCCATGTCTACCCATCCGCGCTGCAACAATGGGACGATTCGAAGTTGCCCGGAAGCCTCCTGTATCACCATCACATCATCGGACAACTCTTCTTCCTCCTCCTCCTCCTCCTCCTCCTCCATTAAACGCAGTGAAGCGGACAGATGTGTGGACCTACTCTCCAGCTGTGACGGATCGGATGCTATCCCTAACTCCTCTGTGTGATCTGAGTTATCCCTGATGTCAATCAGGGATTCTCTCAGAACACACAAGAGCGGGATTGTAAGGCTCACCATCGCATCCTCAGAGCTCACCCTCCTTGTGGACTCCTCAAAGACCCGTAGGATGTCACAAAGGTCTCTCATCCATGGCCACTCATGGATGTGAAACTGAGGCAGCTGACTTTGTGGCACCCTAGGGTTTTGTAGCTGGTATTCCATCAAAGGTCTCTGCTGCTCAACCACTCTATTCAACATCTGAAACGTTGAGTTCCAGCGTGTGGGGACGTCGCACAAAAGCCGGTGTTGTGGCACATGCAGGCGTTGCTGGAGAGATTTTAAGCTAGCAGCGGCTACTGTCGACTTGCGAAAGTGGGCGCACATGCGCCGCACTTTCACCAGTAGCTCTGGAACATTGGGGTAGCTCTTTAGGAAACGTTGCACCACTAGGTTGAAGACGTGGGCCAGGCATGGAACATGTTGGAGTCCGGCAAGCTCCAGAGCTGCTACCAGGTTCCGGCCGTTATCACAAACGACCATGCCTGGGCCCAGGTGCAGCGGCTCAAACCATATTGCCGTCTCATCGAGGAGGGCATCCCTCACCTCGGAGGCAGTGTGCTGTCTGTCCCCCAAGCTGATCAGCTTCAGCACAGCCTGATGACGTCTACCAACGCCAGTGCTGCAACGTTTCCAACTCGTAGCTGGGGTCAATCTAACAGCGGAGGAGGAGGCGGTGGCGGAGGAGGAGGCGGTAGAGGAGGAGGAGGGGGGTGTTCTTCTCGTGTCCCTGCCAGGAATGTTAGGCGGGGAGACGAGGTACACCGGGCCAGTTTGGGAAGCAGTCCCAGCCTCAACTACATTCACCCAGTGTGCCGTCAGTGAAATGTAGCGTCCCTGTCCGCATGCACTTGTCCACGCGTCGGTGGTCAAGTGGACCTTTGTGCAAAGCGCGGAACTAAGGGCCCGCCTGATGTTGAGTGACACGTGCTGGTGCAAGGCGGGGACGGCACACCGGGAGAAGTAGTGACAGCTAGGGACAGCATAGCGAGGTGCCGCACTTGCCATCAGGTCCAGGAAGGCGGGAGTTTCAACAAGCCGGAACGCCAACATCTCCTGGGCCAGCAGTTTAGCGATGTTGGCGTTCAAGGCTTGCGCGTGTGGGTGGTTAGCAGTGTATTTCTGCCGCCGCTCCAATGTCTGAGAGATGGTGGGTTGTTGTAAAGAAGCGCCTGATGGTGCCTTTGATGGTGCAGGAGAAGGAGATAAGACAGGAACAGGGGAGGATGAGGGAGAAGTCAACAAAGTGGCGGAGGCAGATGAAGTGGTGTCCTGGCTCGTCCTCTGGAGTGCATCGCCAGCACAGTCAGCAGTGGCAGTGGCAGAGGCAGAGGCAGTGGCAGAGGCAGTGGCAGTGGCGTGAACGGCAGGCGGCCTTTGTCCTGCCGTTGCTGCCTGCCACTGATTCCAGTGCTTGGATTCCAAATGACGGCGCATTGAAGTGGTGGACAGGTTGCTCTTCTCAGAGCCCCTAATCAATTTCGAGAGGCAAATTGTGCAGACAACACTATATCTGTCCTCAGCGCATTCCTTGAAAAAACTCCACACCTTCGAGAAACGTGCCCTCGAGGTGGGAGTTTTTCGGGGCTGGGTTCGAACTGGAACATCTTAGGAGATTCCGGGTGTGGCCTGGCTTCGCCTAAGCTGCTGACCTCTGCCTCTAGCTACCCTTTTTGGTGCTGCACCTGCCTCAACATCCACACTACTTTCCCCGCTTGACATCCCCCCTGTCCAGGTCGGGTCAGTGTCCTCATCATCCATCACTTCCTCTTCCAACTCCTGTCTCATCTCCTCCTCCCGCACAATGCGCCGGTCAACTGGATGCCCTGACGGCAACTGCGTCACATCATCGTCGATGAGGGTGGGTTGCTGGTCATCCACCACCAAATCGAACGGAGATGGAGGAGACTCTAGTGTTTGAGCATCTGGACACAGATGCTCCTCTGTTAGGTTCGTGGAATCGTGACGTGGAGAGGCAGGTTGAGGGACAATGAAAGGAGCGGAGAACAGCTCTGGGGAGCAGGGACAGTTGGGGTTATTGTTCTGTGAAGCTTGGGAATTTTGGGAGGAAGGAGGACAAGACTGTTGGGTAATAGGAGGAGAGGAGGCAGAGTCTGACTGGCTGCTGGACAATGTGCTGTAAGCGTTCTCTAACAGCCATTGCAAGACATGTTCCTGGTTCTCGGGCCTACTAAGGTTTGTACCCTGCAGTTTAGTTAATGTGGCAAGCAACCCTGGCACTGTGGAGTGGCGCAATGCTTGCTGCCCCACAGGAGTAGGCACGGGACGCCCTGTGACTTCACTGCTACCTTGCTCCCCAGAACCATTCCCCCGACCTCGCCCACGGCCTCGTCCACTCTTTCCGGGAGCCTTGCGCATTTTGAATTCCCAGTTAGAAATTGGCACTATATACCAGTAGCAAAAATTGTGGGTGCACGTAACCCCAATTTATTCTTTGAATTCCCAGTCAGACAATGGCACTATATACCAGTAGCAAAAATTGTGGGTGCACGTAACCCCAATATATTCTTTGAATTCCCAGTCAGACAATGGCACTATATACCAGTAGCAAGAAATGAGGGTATTTATAACCCCAATATATTCTTTGAATTACCAGTCAGAAACTGGCACTATATGGCAGTAGCAAGAAATGAGTGTATTTGTAACCCCAATATATTCTTTGAATTCCCAGTCAGACAATGGCACTATATACCAGTAGCAAGAAATGAGGGTATTTGTAACCCCAATATATTCTTTGAATTCCCAGTCAGACAATGGCACTATATACCAGTAGCAAAAATTGTGGGTGCACGTAACCCCAATATATTCTTTGAATTCCCAGTCAGACAATGGCACTATATACCAGTAGCAAGAAATGAGGGTATTTATAACCCCAATATATTCTTTGAATTCCCAGTCAGACAATGGCACTATATACCAGTAGCAAGAAATGAGGGTATTTGTAACCCCAATATATTCTTTGAATTCCCAGTCAGACAATGGCACTATATACCAGTAGCAAGAAATGAGGGTATTTGTAACCCCAATATATTCTTTGAATTCCCAGTCAGACAATGGCACTATATACCAGTAGCAAAAATTGTGGGTGCACGTAACCCCAATATATTCTTTGAATTCCCAGTGAGACAATGGCACTATATACCAGTAGCAAAAATTGTGGGTGCACGTAACCCCAATATATTCTTTGAATTACCAGTCAGAAACTGGCACTATATGGCAGTAGCAAGAAATGAGGGTATTTGTAACCCCAATATATTCTTTGAATTCCCAGTCAGACAATGGCACTATATACCAGTAACAAAAATTGTGGGTGCACGTAACCCCAATATATTCTTTGAATTCCCAGTGAGACAATGGCACTATATACCAGTAGCAAAAATTGTGGGTGCACGTAACCCCAATATATTCTTTGAATTCCCAGTGAGACAATGGCACTATATACCAGTAGCAAAAATTGTGGGTGCACGTAACCCCAATATATTCTTTGAATTCCCAGTCAGACAATGGCACTATATACCAGTAGCAAAAATTGTGGGTGCACGTAACCCCAATATATTCTTTGAATTCCCAGTCAGACAATGGCACTATATACCAGTAGCAAGAAATGAGGGTATTTGTAACCCCAATATATTCTTTGAATTCCCAGTCAGACAATGGCACTATATACCAGTAGCAAAAATTGTGGGTGCACGTAACCCCAATATATTCTTTGAATTACCAGTCAGAAACTGGCACTATATGGCAGTAGCAAGAAATGAGGGTATTTGTAACCCCAATATATTCTTTGAATTCCCAGTCAGACAATGGCACTATATACCAGTAGCAAAAATTGTGGGTGCACGTAACCCCAATATATTCTTTGAATTCCCAGTCAGACAATGGCACTATATACCAGTAGCAAAAATTGTGGGTGCACGTAACCCCAATATATTCTTTGAATTACCAGTCAGAAACTGGCACTATATGGCAGTAGCAAGAAATGAGGGTATTTATAACCCCAATATATTCTTTGAATTCCCAGTGAGACAATGGCACTATATACCAGTAGCAAAAATTGTGGGTGCACGTAACCCCAATATTTTCTTTGAATTACCAGTCAGAAACTGGCACTATATGGCAGTAGCAAGAAATGAGGGTATTTGTAACCCCAATATATTCTTTGAATTCCCAGTCAGACAATGGCACTATATACCAGTAGCAAAAATTGTGGGTGCACGTAACCCCAATATATTCTTTGAATTCCCAGTGAGACAATGGCACTATATACCAGTAGCAAAAATTGTGGGTGCACGTAACCCCAATATATTCTTTGAATTCCCAGTCAGACAATGGCACTATATACCAGTAGCAAAAATTGTGGGTGCACGTAACCCCAATATATTCTTTGAATTCCCAGTGAGACAATGGCACTATATACCAGTAGCAAGAAATGAGGGTATTTATAACCCCAATATATTCTTTGAATTCCCAGTCAGACAATGGCACTATATACCAGTAGCAAAAATTGTGGGTGCACGTAACCCCAATATATTCTTTGAATTCCCAGTCAGACAATGGCACTATATACCAGTAGCAAAAATTGTGGGTGCACGTAACCCCAATATATTCTTTGAATTCCCAGTCAGACAATGGCACTATATACCAGTAGCAAAAATAGTGGGTGTATATAGCCCCAATTCTATTGCTAGGGGACTTGCAGGGTATTTCTGAGGTGAAGGTGGGGGGGCACACCGTTGGAACGGGGATTTGGGGTGTGTATATATGGGGTATACGGGAATACACTGTCAGTGTGTTCCATTCAGGATCCTGGGAAAGCTGGGTTGCGGCGATTGAGCCCGTCAGTGCCACGTTACACTGACAAGCTTCTCCCTGGAATTGAAGTTATATGTAAGCCCAATATATTCTTTGAATTCCCAGTGAGACAATGGCACTATATGGCAGTAGCAAAAATAGTGGGTGTATATAGCCCCAATTCTATTGCTAGGGGACTTGCAGGGTATTTCTGGGGTGAAGGTGGGGGGGCACACCGTTGGAACGGGTATCGGGGGTATATATCGGGTATACGGGAATACACTGACAGTGTATTCCATTCAGGATCCTGGGAAAGCTGGGTTGCGGCGATTGAGCCCGTCAGTGCCACGTTACACTGACAAGCTTCTCCCTGGAATTTAGCTCTTACAAGAGCTGTTGTGGTTGTCTTCTCCTTCCTATCTAGCCTGTCCCTGCCTACCCAGAATCTAAGCCCTAGCTAACTGGACGGAAACCTCCGTCCCCGGTGAATTGCAAGCTCAGAATGACGCGAAGCTGGGCATCGCTGTTCTTTTTAAATTAGAGGTCACATGTTTTCGGCAGCCAATGGGTTTTTCCTACTTTTTTCAACGTCACCGGTTTCGTAGTTCCTGTCCCACCTACCCTGCGCTGTTATTGGAGCAAAAAAGGCGCCAGGGAAGGTGGGAGGGGAATCGAGTAATGGCGCACTTTACCACGCGGTGTTCGATTCGATTCGAACATGCCGAACAGCCTAATATCCGATCGAACATGAGTTCGATAGAACACTGTTCACTCATCTCTAAAAATAACACATACCACACCATAAATTATTTTGTTGGATGGAATTCAACCACAACTTTTAATTAAAATTCAACCATTAAAACCATTAGCATGTCATATAAACTTATCACAGAAGCTGAAGCAGTATCCCAGCCACTGGACCACCAGTGAGCAAGTCCACCTTCACCTCCACAATAACCACCAAGGAGGACTCCATGTACTCCTACAAAAAGCTCTGACCCCCACTCAACAAAAACAGGACCTGCCCCACTCCATCTTGCTAGCCTAAAGGAAGGAGCCAATGTTATATAAATGAAACCTATGCAACATCATGAGGTGGCAGAGTTACCTATCGCGCTACCACCAATGGATTACAACACCAGCCTAAAATATACATATTGTAGTGTGAGAGCGGTGTGTTTATCACGTCTTATTTACACCATCAGCATCATACATCCTAGGTTCCTCTGAAAATTATTTCATGCCATGGAATGAGAACAACCGTGCCTTTCATTCTCAGTCAGCGAACAAAAGCATCCTCCAGTGAAATCTGAAAGGGGAATGTATCTAAAGTAAAGAAAGTAAAGAAAGTTAGTCATTACTGCCAAATAATATGAACTATATGTGTAGGTGAAGAGTACCAAGGATGAAATACAAATACAAACACAAAAAGTTGCAACAAAACTTCACCTACACCAAGAACACCACTGCCATGCCCACCATATATACAAACAAAATGAGGGATCCAAGGGTTGCAATATAACATGCATAAGACACGTTGGAAGGAGCCCATAAAGCCTATCAACCATAGATCCTGAGCTAGGTATCCCCAGGATAGACTGTCAAAGGCCTTATCAATGTCAAGGCCTAAGAGAGAAATAGGCATCCTATGTGAATTGGCCTAATGTGTAATGCTACAAAGCTTTCCAACATTATTACTGAGAATCTTGGCTAGGCAAGTCAGATTAGCAGATTCCAGTTTAAGGGTGCATTCACACTGAGTAAACGCTAGCTTATTTTGTAGAGTAAAATTACACTTGTAAATTTTGCTATCCCATTGACTTCAATGATATTTTTTTACAAGTGTAAAAATACGCCTGTAAAAAATACGCCTGTAAAAAATACGCCTGTAAAAATACGCCTGTAAAATGTCATTGAAGTCAATGGGATAGCAAAATTTACAAGTGTAATTTTACTCTACAAAATAAGCTAGCGTTTACTCAGTGTGAATGCACCCTAAGAAGATTAAATTCTAGGTCAATTTGTATTTTAGTTCTCAGTTCTTCCTCGTTTGAGTTTAGAGGCCTCTTTGATTATCATGCCTCATATAGTAGATTTGTAGACAGCCCAGTAGATAGCTGGATTGGTATCTCAGGCTTTGTTAGGCTGGAAGAAATCAAGCAGTGCGTCAGAGATACGTTGATGAACTCCAGTTTCAGTAAAAAAGGACTCATTCAGGCACCAGGAGTAGAGTAAATTAGCAGGCTCTTGCTAATAATGGGAACTACTACTATGTCATGATCTGACCAAGTGCAGGGAACATGGCAAGCATGCTCGTAGGTATAACCCTGCTTAGTGCCATTAGATTCATGCCAACAATCAGCGATAGCAAGAGACTGGAATGCTCAGTGTACTCACTTTTGGCCTTAGAGGAAACCTTGTCTGAAGTGGGTGAGGAATGGGCTAACAGCCCCTCAACCCCTTAATGACGTTAAGTAGTTTGTATGTTAATGCTCAGTGACTTTTTTCATATTTTCCCTCTCATCTTCCAAAATTCATAATTTTTTTTATTCTTCTATTGTGAGAAAGTGACAGATAAAGTCCTTGAAGGACTGTTGGACATACCTGATCCCTCAAAGTTATGAGACTGTCCTTCAATGTGCACAAAAGTGGCACAGTCATGCTGACGCTGGTGTTGTTTGCACTGACCACTTTTGTGCAGTATTCCAGACACTGAAGAACCAAACAGACGTCATGCAGCTGTGCCCACTCCACAGCCATAAGATGGAGGTTTACTGGAGCAACATTTGTACGTCGGGTTCCTCTCGTCATCAAAAGATCTATTACTGCTGGCTTCTGTTCCACAAACCTCTGCAACATATTCAATGTCAAATTCCACCTGGTGGGCACATCACATATGAGCCTGTGAACGGGCAAGCGGTGTTTGCGCTGAAACTGAGCCATGAGAGATGAAGCTACCTTGGACCGCCGTATATGGGCACACAATGTTCGTACTTTGTCAATCAGGGGTGCAAGATCGGGATAGTGTTTCAAGAACGCTTGCACCACCAAATTGAATACATGCGCAAGGCAAGGTATATGTGTCAATGGGAACAAATTCAGGGCCGCCACCAAATTTCTACCATTGTCGCAGACCACGTTGCCTATTTTGAGGTCTAGCGGACCAAACCATAACTCAGTTTCAGCAATTATTGCATCTTTGATGTTTTTAGCAGTGTGAGTCAGTTCCCCCAAACTAATTAATTTCAGTACTGCTTGCTGCCTTCGCCCGCTAGCACGACGATACAAATGAGGTGCATTTCCAGACCCATGATGTGATGGAGGTTCTGGTGTGGAAGTCATTCCATCCCCGGAACTCTCAGGAAATGAAGTTTCCGAATGAGTTGAAGGGAAAGTTGGAACCCCCAATGAATTTGAAAGGACCCTCCTTCGAGTTGGAAGTACAGACGACAAACTGCCGTCCATATTCTGACATGGATCAAAAATGTTGACCCAATGTGCGGTCAGAGATAGGTAATGGCCCTGCCCATGCTGGTTAGTCCACGTGTCTGTTGTCAAATGCACACATGCACTAACAGATTGCTTTAGGGCACGCTTTATCTGTTGCTTGACATGTTCCTGCAAGTCAGGGACCGCCTTTCGTGAAAAGTAATGGCGGCTGGGTACAACATATTGGGGCACAGCATGGGCCATCAGGGAGCGAAAAGCCTTTGATTCCACAAAGCGGAAAGGGACCATTTCCAAGGCCAGTAGTTTTGAAATACTGGAGGTAAGCAGCTTAGCACGCTCATGTGTAGCTAGATAGGTTTTTTCCTTTCCAATACTTGTTGGAGGGTGGGCTGAATATTAGAGCCAGAAAGAGAGGAACATGTTGGAGCAATTGGCATGCGGAATTCAGATGTGGCTCTTTGGCCAGTGCTTCGTGTAATTCTTTAATACAAATTGCTTGACTGTTGCCCAGCACTGCTGCCTGGCGCACATGAAGTTGGTGTGTACGTGGCACTGGCATTGGACAAGTAGGTTGAAGAACTAGCCAAAGCTCATGGTGGGCCAACGTTCACAGGCACATCCCTCTCTTCACTTTCTTATTGATTAAATATTTTAAAAAGTGATGGGTGTACAGATTTCAAATGCCTAGGCATAGCATTTGTATTGAGGTGCCTAGTGTCCTTTCCTCGGCTAAGTGACTGCTTACAAGTCTTGCATATTACCCTCGTTGGGTCATTTTCATCTTTGGTGAAATATAACCACACAGTTTGTTTGGAGCCTTTCTTTTTCAGGTTAGCACGTTTAGGCGCTTTGGGTCGCAGAGTGCCAGCAGGAGAAGCATTTACTGGTGTTTCTGTTATAACTGGGATTTGTGCATTAATTGGAGGACGTTTTGGTGGCACTGGCAAACAAACTTGAACTAGTTCCCTGATCCTCTTCACGTGGAGACCAATTTTTGTCAACATAGTCATCATCCACTGGCTCTTCTGAACAATCTTCCACACTAACACAAGGACTGGCCTGGATGATGGAGAAGGCAGCCGCATCTGGAATTTGTGTTTCATCATTATCAGATGACAGCAGTATGTCTGTGAACTTGGACATTGAATGATCAAATAATGCAGCAGATCCCTCAGCTTCTGCCAAATTTGTTGGACAGGTTAATTTAGAAGGGGGTGAACTGGATCCCCATTGAACATTTGGCACAGCAGAAGACCCAAAGCTTCATTCAGTGGAATATGAGGAGGAAGTCCTTCCAGAAGAAGATGCTTTAATATATGAAGTAATTAGTTGTCTGTGGACTGGCTTATCAGCACTCAGAATACCGGATTTGCCACACACACGCAATGCTGGCGTCTGCCTTTTTGTTTTTGATGGCAGGTGGTTGAGCACTGGCCAGAGCACGACTGTTGGGTCCTTTTACTTTTTTTGTTTTTGGTGGCATGTTTTTTTTTTTGTTTTTTTTTTTAATTTTATATATATATATATATATATATATATATATATATATATATATATAGTCCTATGAAAAAGTTTGGGCACCCCTATTAATCTTAATCATTTTTAGTTCTAAATATTTTGGTGTTTGCAGCAGCCATTTCAGTTTGATATATCTAATAACTGATGGACACACTAATATTTCAGGATTGAAATGAGGTTTATTGTACTAACAGGAAATGCGCAATATGCAATAAACCAAAATTTGACCGGTGCAAAAGTATGGGCACCTCAACAGAAAAGTGACATTAATATTTAGTAGATCCTCCTTTTGCAAAGATAACAGCCTCTAGTCGCTTCCTGTAGCTTTTAATCAGTTCCTGGATCCTGGATGAAGGGATTTTGGACCATTCCTCTTTACAAAACAATTCAAGTTCAGTTCAGTTTGATGGTCGCCGAGCATGGACAGCCCGCTCTCAAATGATCTGAAAACAAAGATTGTTCAACATAGTTGTTCAGGGGAAGGATACAAAAAGTTGTCTCAGAGATTTAACCTGTCAGTTTCCACTGTGAGGAACATAGTAAGGAAATGGAAGACCACAGGGACAGTTCTTGTTAAGCCCAGAAGTGGCAGGCCAAGAAAAATATCAGAAAGGCAGAGAAGAAGAATGGTGAGAAGAGTCAAGGACAATCCACAGACCACCTCCAAAGAGCTGCAGCATCATCTTGCTGCAGATGGTGTCATTGTGCATCGGTCAACAATACAGCGCACTTTGCACAAGGAGAAGCTGTATGGGAGAGTGATGAGAAAGAAGCCGTTTCTGCAAACACGCCACAAACAGAGTCGCCTGAGGTATGCAAAAGCACATTTGGACAAGCCAGCTTCATTTTGGAAGAAGGTCCTGTGGACTGATGAAACAAAGATTGAGTTGTTTGGTCGTACAAAAAGGCGTTATGCATGGCGTCCAGAAACAGCATTCCAAGAAAAACACTTGCTACCCACTGTAAAATTTGGTGGAGGTTCCATCATGCTTTGGGGCTGTGTGGCCAATGCCGGCACTGAGAATCTTGTTAAAGTTGAGGGTCGCATGGATTCCACTCCGTATCAGCAGATTCTTGAGAATAATGTTCAAGAATCAGTGATGAAGTTGATGTTACGCCGGGGATGGATATTTCAGCAAGACAATGATCCAAAACTCCGCTCCAAATCGACTCAGGCATTCATGCAGAGGAACAATTACAATGCTCTTGAATGGCCATCCCAGTCCCCAGACCTGAATATCATTGAACATCTGTGGGATGATTAGAAGCTGGCTGTCCATGCTCGGCGACCATCAAACTTAACTGAACTTGAATTGTTTTGTAAAGAGGAATGGTCCAAAATACCTTTATCCAGGATCCAGGAACTGATTAAAAGCTACAGGAAGCGACTAGAGGCTGTTATCATTGCAAAAGGAGGATCTACTAAACATTAATGTCACTTTTCTGTTGAGGTGCCCATACTTTTGCACCTGTCAAATTTTGGTTTAATGCATATTGCGCATTTTCTGTTAGTACAATAAACCTCATTTCAATCCTGAAATATTAGTGTGTCCATCAGTTATTAGATATATCAAACTGAAATGTAGAGATGAGCGAACAGTGTTCTATCGAACTCATGTTCGATCGGATATTAGGCTGTTCGGCATGTTCGAATTGAATCGAACACCGCGTGGTAAAGTGCGCCATTACTCGATTCCCCTCCCACCTTCCCTGGCGCCTTTTTTGCTCCAATAACAGCGCAGGGTAGGTGGGACAGGAACTACGACACCGGTGACGTTGAGAAAAGTAGGCAAAACCCATTGGCTGCCGAAAACATGTGACCTCTAATTTAAAAGAACAGCGCCGCCCAGGTTCGCGTCATTCTGAGCTTGCAATTCACCGAGGACGGAGGTTTCCGTCCAGTTAGCTAGGGCTTAGATTCTGGGTAAGCAGGGACAGGCTAGGATAGGAAGGAGAAGACAACCAACAGCTCTTGTAAGAGCTAAATTCCAGGGAGAAGCTTGTCAGTGTAACGTGGCACTGACGGGCTCAATCGCCGCAACCCAGCTTTCCCAGGATCCTGAATGGAATACACTGTCAGTGTATTCCCGTATACCTGATATATACCCCGATACCCGTTCCAACGGTGTGCCCCCCCACCTTCACCCCAGAAATACCCTGCAAGTCCCCTAGCAATAGAATTGGGGCTATATACACCCACAATTTTTACTACTGGTATACAGTGCCATTGTCTGACTGGGAATTCAAAGAATATATTGGGAATACAAATACCCTCATTTCTTGCTACTGCCATATAGTGCCAGTGTCTGACTGGGAATTCAAAGAATATATTGGGGTTACGTGCACCCACAATTTTTACTACTGGTATACAGTGCCATTGTCTGACTGGGAATTCAAAGAATATATTGGGAATACAAATACCCTCATTTCTTGCTACTGCCATATAGTGCCAGTGTCTGACTGGGAATTCAAAGAATATATTGGGGTTACGTGCACCCACAATTTTTACTACTGGTATACAGTGCCATTGTCTGACTGGGAATTCAAAGAATATATTGGGAATACAAATACCCTCATTTCTTGCTACTGCCATATAGTGCCAGTGTCTGACTGGGAATTCAAAGAATATATTGGGGTTACGTGCACCCACAATTTTTACTACTGGTATACAGTGCCATTGTCTGACTGGGAATTCAAAGAATATATTGGGAATACAAATACCCTCATTTCTTGCTACTGCCATATAGTGCCAGTGTCTGACTGGGAATTCAAAGAATATATTGGGGTTACGTGCACCCACAATTTTTACTACTGGTATACAGTGCCATTGTCTGACTGGGAATTCAAAGAATATATTGGGAATACAAATACCCTCATTTCTTGCTACTGCCATATAGTGCCAGTGTCTGACTGGGAATTCAAAGAATATATTGGGGTTACGTGCACCCACAATTTTTACTACTGGTATACAGTGCCATTGTCTGACTGGGAATTCAAAGAATATATTGGGAATACAAATACCCTCATTTCTTGCTACTGCCATATAGTGCCAGTGTCTGACTGGGAATTCAAAGAATATATTGGGGTTACGTGCACCCACAATTTTTACTACTGGTATACAGTGCCATTGTCTGACTGGGAATTCAAAGAATATATTGGGGTTATAAATACCCTCATTTCTTGCTACTGCCATATAGTGCCAGTTTCTGACTGGTAATTCAAAGAATATATTGGGGTTACGTGCACCCACAATTTTTACTACTGGTATACAGTGCCATTGTCTGACTGGGAATTCAAAGAATATATTGGGAATACAAATACCCTCATTTCTTGCTACTGCCATATAGTGCCAGTGTCTGACTGGGAATTCAAAGAATATATTGGGAATACAAATACCCTCATTTCTTGCTACTGCCATATAGTGCCAGTTTCTGACTGGTAATTCAAAGAATATATTGGGGTTACGTGCACCCACAATTTTTACTACTGGTATACAGTGCCATTGTCTGACTGGGAATTCAAAGAATATATTGGGGTTATAAATACCCTCATTTCTTGCTACTGCCATATAGTGCCAGTTTCTGACTGGTAATTCAAAGAATATATTGGGGTTACGTGCACCCACAATTTTTACTACTGGTATACAGTGCCATTGTCTGACTGGGAATTCAAAGAATATATTGGGAATACAAATACCCTCATTTCTTGCTACTGCCATATAGTGCCAGTTTCTGACTGGTAATTCAAAGAATATATTGGGGTTACGTGCACTCACAATTTTTACTACTGGTATACAGTGCCATTGTCTGACTGGGAATTCAAAGAATATATTGGGAATACAAATACCCTCATTTCTTGCTACTGCCATATAGTGCCAGTTTCTGACTGGTAATTCAAAGAATATATTGGGGTTACGTGCACCCACAATTTTTACTACTGGTATACAGTGCCATTGTCTGACTGGGAATTCAAAGAGTATATTGGGAATACAAATACCCTCATTTCTTGCTACTGCCATATAGTGCCAGTGTCTGACTGGGAATTCAAAGAATATATTGGGGTTACGTGCACCCACAATTTTTACTACTGGTATACAGTGCCATTGTCTGACTGGGAATTCAAAGAATATATTGGGGTTATAAATACCCTCATTTCTTGCTACTGCCATATAGTGCCAGTTTCTGACTGGTAATTCAAAGAATATATTGGGGTTACGTGCACCCACAATTTTTACTACTGGTATACAGTGCCATTGTCTGACTGGGAATTCAAAGAATATATTGGGAATACAAATACCCTCATTTCTTGCTACTGCCATATAGTGCCAGTGTCTGACTGGGAATTCAAAGAATATATTGGGGTTACGTGCACCCACAATTTTTACTACTGGTATACAGTGCCAATTTCTAACTAGGAATTCAAAATGCGCAAGGCTCCCGGAAAGGGACGTGGACGAGGCCGTGGGCGAGGTCGGGGGAATGGTTCTGGGGAGCAAGGTAGCAGTGAAGCCACAGGGCGTCCCGTGCCTACTCCTGTGGGGCAGCAAGCATTGCGCCACTCCACAGTGCCAGGGTTGCTTGCCACATTAACTAAACTGCAGGGTACAAACCTTAGTAGGCCCGAGAACCAGGAACAGGTCTTGCAATGGCTGTCAGAGAACGCTTACAGCACATTGTCCAGCAGCCAGTCAGACTCTGCCTCCTCTCCTCCTATTACCCAACAGTCTTGTCTTCCTTCCTCCCAAAATTCCGAAGCTTTACAGAACAATAACCCAAACTGTCCCTGCTCCCCAGAGCTGTTCTCCGCTCCTTTCATTGTCCCTCAACCTGCCTCTCCACGTCACGATTCCACGAACCTAACAGAGGAGCATCTGTGTCCAGATGCTCAAACACTAGAGTCTCCTCCATCTCCGTTCGATTTGGTGGTGGATGACCAGCAACCCACCCTCATCGACGATGATGTGACGCAGTTGCCGTCAGGGCATCCAGTTGACCGGCGCATTATGCGGGAGGAGGAGATGAGACAGGAGTTGGAAGAGGAAGTGGTGGATGATGAGGACACTGACCCGACCTGGACAGGGGGGATGTCAAGCGGGGAAAGTAGTGTGGATGTTGAGACAGGTGCAGCACCAAAAAGGGTAGCTAGAGGCAGAGGCAGAGGTCAGCAGCTTAGGCGAAGCCAGGCCACACCCGGAATCTCCCAAGATGTTCCAGTTCGTACCCAGCCCCGAAAAACTCCCACCTCGAGGGCACGTTTCTCGAAGGTGTGGAGTTTTTTCAAGGAATGCGCCGAGGACAGATATAGTGTTGTCTGCACAATTTGCCTCTCGAAATTGATTAGGGGCTCTGAGAAGAGCAACCTGTCCACCACTTCAATGCGCCGTCATTTGGAATCCAAGCACTGGAATCAGTGGCAGGCAGCAACGGCAGGACAAAGGCCGCCTGCCGTTCACGCCACTGCCACTGCCTCTGCCACTGCCTCTGCCTCTGCCACTGCCACTGCTGACTGTGCTGGCGATGCACTCCAGAGGACGAGCCAGGACACCACTTCATCTGCCTCCGCCACTTTGTTGACTTCTACCTCATCCTCCCCTGGTCCTGTCTTATCTCCTTCTCCTGCACCATCAAAGGCACCATCAGGCGTTTCTTTACAACAACCCACCATCTCTCAGACATTGGAGCAGCGGCAGAAATACACTGCTAACCACCCACACGCGCAAGCCTTGAACGCCAACATCGCTAAACTGCTGGCCCAGGAGATGTTGGCGTTCCGGCTTGTTGAAACTCCCGCCTTCCTGGACCTGATGGCAACTGCGGCACCTCGCTATGCCGTCCCTAGCCGTCACTACTTCTCCCGGTGTGCCGTCCCCGCCTTGCACCAGCACGTGTCACTCAACATCAGGCGGGCCCTTAGTTCCGCGCTTTGCACAAAGGTCCACTTGACCACCGACGCGTGGACAAGTGCATGCGGACAGGGACGCTACATTTCACTGACGGCACACTGGGTGAATGTAGTTGAGGCTGGGACTGCTTCCCAAACTGGCCCGGTGTACCTCGTCTCCCCGCCTAACATTCCTGGCAGGGACACGAGAAGAACACCCCCCTCCTCCTCCTCCTCTACCGCCTCCTCCTCCGCCACCGCCTCCTCCTCCGCCACCGCCTCCTCCTCCGCTGTTAGATTGACCCCAGCTACGAGTTGGAAACGTTGCAGCACTGGCGTTGGTAGACGTCAGCAGGCTGTGCTGAAGCTGATCAGCTTGGGGGACAGACAGAACACTGCCTCCGAGGTGAGGGATGCCCTCCTCGATGAGACGGCAATATGGTTTGAGCCGCTGCACCTGGGCCCAGGCATGGTCGTTTGTGATAACGGCCGGAACCTGGTAGCAGCTCTGGAGCTTGCCGGACTCCAACATGTTCCATGCCTGGCCCACGTCTTCAACCTAGTGGTGCAACGTTTCCTAAAGAGCTACCCCAATGTTCCAGAGCTACTGGTGAAAGTGCGGCGCATGTGCGCCCACTTTCGCAAGTCGACAGTAGCCGCTGCTAGCTTAAAATCTCTCCAGCAACGCCTGCATGTGCCACAACACCGGCTTTTGTGCGACGTCCCCACACGCTGGAACTCAACGTTTCAGATGTTGAATAGAGTGGTTGAGAAGCAGAGACCTTTGATGGAATACCAGCTACAAAACCCTAGGGTGCCACAAAGTCAGCTGCCTCAGTTTCACATCCATGAGTGGCCATGGATGAGAGACCTTTGTGACATCCTACGGGTCTTTGAGGAGTCCACAAGGAGGGTGAGCTCTGAGGATGCGATGGTGAGCCTTACAATCCCGCTCTTGTGTGTTCTGAGAGAATCCCTGATTGACATCAGGGATAACTCAGATCACACAGAGGAGTTAGGGATAGCATCCGATCCGTCACAGCTGGAGAGTAGGTCCACACATCTGTCCGCTTCACTGCGTTTAATGGAGGAGGAGGAGGAGGAGGAGGAGGAAGAAGAGTTGTCCGATGATGTGATGGTGATACAGGAGGCTTCCGGGCAACTTCGAATCGTCCCATTGTTGCAGCGCGGATGGGTAGACATGGAGGATGAGGAGGAAATGGAGATTGAACTTTCCGGTGGGGCCAGAGGAGTCATGCCAACTAACACTGTGGCAGACATGGCTGAGTTCATGTTGGGGTGCTTTACAACCGACAAGCGTATTGTCAAAATCATGGAGGACAACCAGTACTGGATCTTTGCTATCCTTGACCCCCGGTATAAAAACAACATCTCGTCTTTTATTCCGGTAGAGGGGAGGGCCAATCGCATCAATGCTTGCCACAGGCAATTGGTGCAGAATATGATGGAGATGTTTCCAGCATGTGACGTTGGCGGCAGGGAGGGCAGTTCCTCCAGTAGGCAACCAAGTTCTCACCGGTCCACACAAACGAGGGGCACACTGTCTAAGGTCTGGGACACCTTGATGGCACCCCCTCGCCAAAGTGCCGCCACGGAGGGTCCTAGTGTCACCAGGCGTGAGAAGTATAGGCGCATGTTGCGGGAATACCTTTCCGACCACAGCCCTGTCCTCTCCGACCCCTCTGCGCCCTACACGTATTGGGTGTCGAAGTTGGACCTGTGGCTTGAACTTGCCCTATATGCCTTGGAGGTGCTGTCCTGTCCTGCCGCCAGCGTCCTATCTGAGAGGGTGTTCAGTGCAGCCGGTGGCATCATCACTGACAAGCGCACCCGTCTGTCAGCTGAGAGTGCCGACCGGCTCACTTTGATAAAAATGAACCACCACTGGATAGAGCCTTCATTTTTGTGCCCACCTGTGTAAAGCACCCCAACATGAAACTCCATGTCTGTACTCAACCTCTCCAATTCCTCCGCATCCTCATACTCATCCACCATAAGCGTTGCACAATTCTGCTAATACTAGGCTCCCTCCAACATGATTTCCCCCAACTCTGCTGGTTAGAGGCTCCCTCCACCCTGATTTCCACCAACTCTGCTGGTTAGAGGCTCCCTCCACCCTGCTTTCCCACAACTCTGCTGGTTAGAGGCTCCCTCCACCATGAATTTGCCCAAACTGGGCTGTTTAGAGGCTCCCTCCACCATGAATTGGTCCAAACTGGGTTTTTTAGAGGCTCCCTCCACCATGAATTGGTCCAAACTGGGCTGTTTAGAGGCTCCCTCCACCATGAATTTGCTCAAACTGGGCTGTTTAGCGGCTCCCTCCACCATTAATTGGTCCAAACTGGGCTGGTTAGAGGCTCCCTCCACCATGAATTTGCCCAAACTGGGCTGTTTAGAGGCTCCCTCCACCATGAATTTGCCCAAACTGGGCTGGTTAGAGGCTCCCTCCACCATGAATTGGTCCAAACTGGGTTTTTTAGAGGCTCCCTCCACCATGAATTTGCCCAAACTGGGCTGTTTAGAGGCTCCCTCCACCATGAATTGGTCCAAACTGGGCTGTTTAGAGGCTCCCTCCACCATTAATTGGTCCAAACTGGGCTGGTTAGAGGCTCCCTCCACCATGAATTTCCCAAAACTTGGCTGTTTAGAGGCTCCCTCCACCATTAATTGGTCCAAACTGGGCTGGTTAGAGGCTCCCTCCACCATGAATTTGCCCAAACTGGGCTGTTTAGAGGCTCCCTCCACCATGAATTGGTCCAAACTGGGTTTTTTAGAGGCTCCCTCCACCATGAATTGGTCCAAACTGGGCTGTTTAGAGGCTCCCTCCACCATGAATTTGCCCAAACTGGGCTGTTTAGCGGCTCCCTCCACCATTAATTGGTCCAAACTGGGCTGGTTAGAGGCTCCCTCCACCATGAATTTGCCCAAACTGGGCTGTTTAGAGGCTCCCTCCACCATGAATTTGCCCAAACTGGGCTGGTTAGAGGCTCCCTCCACCATGAATTGGTCCAAACTGGGGTTTTTAGAGGCTCCCTCCACCATGAATTGGTCCAAACTTGGCTGTTTAGAGGCTCCCTCCACCATGAATTGGTCCAAACTGGGGTGGTTAGAGGCTCCCTCCACCATTAATTGGTCCAAACTGGGCTGGTTAGAGGCTCCCTCCACCATTAATTGGTCCAAACTGGGCTGGTTAGAGGCTCCCTCCACCATGAATTGGTCCAAACTGGGGTTTTTAGAGGCTCCCTCCACCATGAATTGGTCCAAACTTGGCTGTTTAGAGGCTCCCTCCACCATTAATTGGTCCAAACTGGGCTGGTTAGAGGCTCCCTCCACCATGAATTGGTCCAAACTGGGTTTTTTAGAGGCTCCCTCCACCATGAATTGGTCCAAACTGGGCTGTTTAGCGGCTCCCTCCACCATTAATTGGTCCAAACTGGGCTGGTTAGAGGCTCCCTCCACCATGATTTTGCCCAAACTGGGCTGTTTAGAGGCTCCCTCCACCATGAATTTGCCCAAACTGGGCTGGTTAGAGGCTCCCTCCACCATGAATTGGTCCAAACTGGGGTTTTTAGAGGCTCCCTCCACCATGAATTGGTCCAAACTTGGCTGTTTAGAGGCTCCCTCCACCATTAATTGGTCCAAACTGGGCTGGTTAGAGGCTCCCTCCACCATGAATTGGTCCAAACTGGGTTTTTTAGAGGCTCCCTCCACCATGAATTTGCCCAAACTGGGCTGTTTAGAGGCTCCCTCCACCATGAATTGGTCCAAACTGGGCTGGTTAGAGGCTCCCTCCACCATGAATTTCCCAAAACTTGGCTGTTTAGAGGCTCCCTCCACCATTAATTGGTCCAAACTGGGCTGGTTAGAGGCTCCCTCCACCATGAATTTGCCCAAACTGGGCTGTTTAGAGGCTCCCTCCACCATGAATTGGTCCAAACTGGGTTTTTTAGAGGCTCCCTCCACCATGAATTGGTCCAAACTGGGCTGTTTAGAGGCTCCCTCCACCATGAATTTGCCCAAACTGGGCTGTTTAGCGGCTCCCTCCACCATTAATTGGTCCAAACTGGGCTGGTTAGAGGCTCCCTCCACCATGAATTTGCCCAAACTGGGCTGTTTAGAGGCTCCCTCCACCATGAATTTGCCCAAACTGGGCTGGTTAGAGGCTCCCTCCACCATGAATTGGTCCAAACTGGGGTTTTTAGAGGCTCCCTCCACCATGAATTGGTCCA
>NC_134265.1:176283728-176383728 GCF_031893055.1 Leptodactylus fuscus | reverse complement strand
AGAGGTCCTGAAGAAGAAGGGTCAACACTAGAGATGAGCGAACACTAAAATGTTCGAGGTTCGAAATTCGATTCGAACAGCCGCTCAATGTTCGTGTGTTCGAACGGGTTTCGAACCCCATTATAGTCTATGGGGAACAGATACTCGTTAAGGGGGAAACCCAAATCCGTGTCTGGAGGGTCACCAAGTCCACTATGACACCCCAGGAAATGATGCCAACACCTCTGGAATGACACTGGGACAGCAGGGGAAGCATGTCTGGGGGCATCTAACACACCAAAGACCCTCTATTACCCCAACATCACAGCCTAACAACTACACACTTTACACACTCAATACCACCTCTCTGACAGTAGGAAAACACCTTGAAACATGTGTATTTGGCACTTGCAGTGAGGAGAGCTTGTCACCAGCAGTGAATTTGGCCCTTGTAGTAAGTTGAGGTTGGCACCAACATTTGTTTTGAAAATCAGGGTGGATTGAGCCTCTAACCAGCAGAGTTTGGGCAAATTCATGGTGGAGGGAGCCTCTAAAAACCCCAGTTTGGACCAATTCATGGTGGAGGGAGACTCTAAAAACCCCAGTTTGGACCAATTCATGGTGGAGGGAGCCTCTAAAAACCCCAGTTTGGACCAATTCATGGTGGAGGGAGCCTCTAACCAGCCCAGTTTAGGCAAATTCATGGTGGAGGGAGCCTCTAACCAGCCCAGTTTGGACCAATTAATGGTGGAGGGAGCCTCTAACCAGCCCAGTTTGGACCAATTAATGGTGGAGGGAGCCTCTAACCACCCCAGTTTGGACCAATTCATGGTGGAGGGAGCCTCTAACCAGCCCAGTTTGGACCAATTCATGGTGGAGGGAGCCTCTAAAAAACCCAGTTTGGACCAATTCATGGTGGAGGGAGCCTCTAAACAGCCCAGTTTGGGCAAATTCATGGTGGAGGGAGCCTCTAACCACCCCAGTTTGGACCAATTCATGGTGGAGGGAGCCTCTAAACAGCCAAGTTTGGACCAATTCATGGTGAAGGGAGCCTCTAAAAACCCGTTTGGACCAATTCATGGTGGAGGGAGCCTCTAAACAGCCCAGTTTGGGCAAATTCATGGTGGAGGGAGCCTCTAACCAGCCCAGTTTGGACCAATTAATGGTGGAGGGAGCCTCTAAACAGCCAAGTTTTGGGAAATTCATGGTGGAGGGAGCCTCTAACCAGCCCAGTTTGGACCAATTAATGGTGGAGGGAGCCTCTAACCACCCCAGTTTGGACCAATTCATGGTGGAGGGAGCCTCTAAACAGCCAAGTTTGGACCAATTCATGGTGGAGGGAGCCTCTAAAAACCCCAGTTTGGACCAATTCATGGTGGAGGGAGCCTCTAACCAGCCCAGTTTGGGCAAATTCATGGTGGAGGGAGCCTCTAAACAGCCCAGTTTGGGCAAATTCATGGTGGAGGGAGCCTCTAACCAGCCCAGTTTGGACCAATTAATGGTGGAGGGAGCCTCTAAACAGCCAAGTTTTGGGAAATTCATGGTGGAGGGAGCCTCTAACCAGCCCAGTTTGGACCAATTCATGGTGGAGGGAGCCTCTAACCAGCCCAGTTTGGACCAATTCATGGTGGAGGGAGCCTCTAAACAGCCCAGTTTGGGCAAATTCATGGTGGAGGGAGCCTCTAACCAGCCCAGTTTGGACCAATTAATGGTGGAGGGAGCCTCTAAACAGCCAAGTTTTGGGAAATTCATGGTGGAGGGAGCCTCTAACCAGCCCAGTTTGGACCAATTCATGGTGGAGGGAGCCTCTAACCAGCCCAGTTTGGACCAATTCATGGTGGAGGGAGCCTCTAACCAGCCCAGTTTGGACCAATTCATGGTGGAGGGAGCCTCTAACCAGCCCAGTTTGGACCAATTCATGGTGGAGGGAGCCTCTAAAAAACCCAGTTTGGACCAATTCATGGTGGAGGGAGCCTCTAAACAGCCCAGTTTGGGCAAATTCATGGTGGAGGGAGCCTCTAACCACCCCAGTTTGGACCAATTCATGGTGGAGGGAGCCTCTAAAAAACCCAGTTTGGACCAATTCATGGTGAAGGGAGCCTCTAAAAACCCGTTTGGACCAATTCATGGTGGAGGGAGCCTCTAACCAGCCCAGTTTGGGCAAATTCATGGTGGAGGGAGCCTCTAAACAGCCCAGTTTGGGCAAATTCATGGTGGAGGGAGCCTCTAACCAGCCCAGTTTGGACCAATTAATGGTGGAGGGAGCCTCTAACCAGCCCAGTTTGGACCAATTAATGGTGGAGGGAGCCTCTAAACAGCCAAGTTTTGGGAAATTCATGGTGGAGGGAGCCTCTAACCAGCCCAGTTTGGACCAATTAATGGTGGAGGGAGCCTCTAACCACCCCAGTTTGGACCAATTCATGGTGGAGGGAGCCTCTAAACAGCCAAGTTTGGACCAATTCATGGTGGAGGGAGCCTCTAAAAACCCCAGTTTGGACCAATTCATGGTGGAGGGAGCCTCTAACCAGCCCAATTTGGGCAAATTCATGGTGGAGGGAGCCTCTAAACAGCCCAGTTTGGGCAAATTCATGGTGGAGGGAGCCTCTAACCAGCCCAGTTTGGACCAATTAATGGTGGAGGGAGCCTCTAAACAGCCAAGTTTTGGGAAATTCATGGTGGAGGGAGCCTCTAACCAGCCCAGTTTGGACCAATTCATGGTGGAGGGAGCCTCTAACCAGCCCAGTTTGGACCAATTCATGGTGGAGGGAGCCTCTAAACAGCCAAGTTTGGACCAATTCATGGTGGAGGGAGCCTCTAACCAGCCCAGTTTGGACCAATTCATGGTGGAGGGAGCCTCTAACCAGCCCAGTTTGGACCAATTCATGGTGGAGGGAGCCTCTAACCAGCCCAGTTTGGACCAATTCATGGTGGAGGGAGCCTCTAACCAGCCCAGTTTGGACCAATTCATGGTGGAGGGAGCCTCTAAAAAACCCAGTTTGGACCAATTCATGGTGGAGGGAGCCTCTAAACAGCCCAGTTTGGGCAAATTCATGGTGGAGGGAGCCTCTAACCACCCCAGTTTGGACCAATTCATGGTGGAGGGAGCCTCTAAACAGCCAAGTTTGGACCAATTCATGGTGAAGGGAGCCTCTAAAAACCCGTTTGGACCAATTCATGGTGGAGGGAGCCTCTAACCAGCCCAGTTTGGGCAAATTCATGGTGGAGGGAGCCTCTAAACAGCCCAGTTTGGGCAAATTCATGGTGGAGGGAGCCTCTAACCAGCCCAGTTTGGACCAATTAATGGTGGAGGGAGCCTCTAACCAGCCCAGTTTGGACCAATTAATGGTGGAGGGAGCCTCTAACCTGCCCAGTTTGG
Source organism: Leptodactylus fuscus (assembly GCF_031893055.1). Taxonomy (NCBI): domain Eukaryota; kingdom Metazoa; phylum Chordata; class Amphibia; order Anura; family Leptodactylidae; genus Leptodactylus; species Leptodactylus fuscus. Next base: position 176,380,373 of record NC_134265.1, on the reverse strand, counting down.
ACCAATTAATGGTGGAGGGAGCCTCTAACCACCCCAGTTTGGACCAATTCATGGTGGAGGGAGCCTCTAACCAGCCCAGTTTGGACCAATTCATGGTGGAGGGAGCCTCTAACCAGCCCAGTTTGGACCAATTCATGGTGGAGGGAGCCTCTAAAAAACCCAGTTTGGACCAATTCATGGTGGAGGGAGCCTCTAAACAGCCCAGTTTGGGCAAATTCATGGTGGAAGGAGCCTCTAACCAGCAGAGTTGTGGGAAAGCAGGGTGGAGGGAGCCTCTAACCAGCAGAGTTGGTGGAAATCAGGGTGGAGGGAGCCTCTAACCAGCAGAGTTGGGGGAAATCATGTTGGAGGGAGCCTAGTATTAGCAGAATTGTGCAACGCTTATGGTGGATGAGTATGAGGATGCGGAGGAATTGGAGAGGTTGAGTACAGACATGGAGTTTCATGTTGGGGTGCTTTACACAGGTGGGCACAAAAATGAAGGCTCTATCCAGTGGTGGTTCATTTTTATCAAAGTGAGCCGGTCGGCACTCTCAGCTGACAGACGGGTGCGCTTGTCAGTGATGATGCCACCGGCTGCACTGAACACCCTCTCAGATAGGACGCTGGCGGCAGGACAGGACAGCACCTCCAAGGCATATAGGGCAAGTTCAAGCCACAGGTCCAACTTCGACACCCAATACGTGTAGGGCGCAGAGGGGTCGGAGAGGACAGGGCTGTGGTCGGAAAGGTATTCCCGCAACATGCGCCTATACTTCTCACGCCTGGTGACACTAGGACCCTCCGTGGCGGCACTTTGGCGAGGGGGTGCCATCAAGGTGTCCCAGACCTTAGACAGTGTGCCCCTCGTTTGTGTGGACCGGTGAGAACTTGGTTGCCTACTGGAGGAACTGCCCTCCCTGCCGCCAACGTCACATGCTGGAAACATCTCCATCATATTCTGCACCAATTGCCTGTGGCAAGCATTGATGCGATTGGCCCTCCCCTCTACCGGAATAAAAGACGAGATGTTGTTTTTATACCGGGGGTCAAGGATAGCAAAGATCCAGTACTGGTTGTCCTCCATGATTTTGACAATACGCTTGTCGGTTGTAAAGCACCCCAACATGAACTCAGCCATGTCTGCCACAGTGTTAGTTGGCATGACTCCTCTGGCCCCACCGGAAAGTTCAATCTCCATTTCCTCCTCATCCTCCATGTCTACCCATCCGCGCTGCAACAATGGGACGATTCGAAGTTGCCCGGAAGCCTCCTGTATCACCATCACATCATCGGACAACTCTTCTTCCTCCTCCTCCTCCTCCTCCTCCTCCATTAAACGCAGTGAAGCGGACAGATGTGTGGACCTACTCTCCAGCTGTGACGGATCGGATGCTATCCCTAACTCCTCTGTGTGATCTGAGTTATCCCTGATGTCAATCAGGGATTCTCTCAGAACACACAAGAGCGGGATTGTAAGGCTCACCATCGCATCCTCAGAGCTCACCCTCCTTGTGGACTCCTCAAAGACCCGTAGGATGTCACAAAGGTCTCTCATCCATGGCCACTCATGGATGTGAAACTGAGGCAGCTGACTTTGTGGCACCCTAGGGTTTTGTAGCTGGTATTCCATCAAAGGTCTCTGCTGCTCAACCACTCTATTCAACATCTGAAACGTTGAGTTCCAGCGTGTGGGGACGTCGCACAAAAGCCGGTGTTGTGGCACATGCAGGCGTTGCTGGAGAGATTTTAAGCTAGCAGCGGCTACTGTCGACTTGCGAAAGTGGGCGCACATGCGCCGCACTTTCACCAGTAGCTCTGGAACATTGGGGTAGCTCTTTAGGAAACGTTGCACCACTAGGTTGAAGACGTGGGCCAGGCATGGAACATGTTGGAGTCCGGCAAGCTCCAGAGCTGCTACCAGGTTCCGGCCGTTATCACAAACGACCATGCCTGGGCCCAGGTGCAGCGGCTCAAACCATATTGCCGTCTCATCGAGGAGGGCATCCCTCACCTCGGAGGCAGTGTGCTGTCTGTCCCCCAAGCTGATCAGCTTCAGCACAGCCTGCTGACGTCTACCAACGCCAGTGCTGCAACGTTTCCAACTCGTAGCTGGGGTCAATCTAACAGCGGAGGAGGAGGCGGTGGCGGAGGAGGAGGCGGTGGCGGAGGAGGAGGCGGTAGAGGAGGAGGAGGAGGGGGGTGTTCTTCTCGTGTCCCTGCCAGGAATGTTAGGCGGGGAGACGAGGTACACCGGGCCAGTTTGGGAAGCAGTCCCAGCCTCAACTACATTCACCCAGTGTGCCGTCAGTGAAATGTAGCGTCCCTGTCCGCATGCACTTGTCCACGCGTCGGTGGTCAAGTGGACCTTTGTGCAAAGCGCGGAACTAAGGGCCCGCCTGATGTTGAGTGACACGTGCTGGTGCAAGGCGGGGACGGCACACCGGGAGAAGTAGTGACGGCTAGGGACGGCATAGCGAGGTGCCGCAGTTGCCATCAGGTCCAGGAAGGCGGGAGTTTCAACAAGCCGGAACGCCAACATCTCCTGGGCCAGCAGTTTAGCGATGTTGGCGTTCAAGGCTTGCGCGTGTGGGTGGTTAGCAGTGTATTTCTGCCGCCGCTCCAATGTCTGAGAGATGGTGGGTTGTTGTAAAGAAACGCCTGATGGTGCCTTTGATGGTGCAGGAGAAGGAGATAAGACAGGACCAGGGGAGGATGAGGTAGAAGTCAACAAAGTGGCGGAGGCAGATGAAGTGGTGTCCTGGCTCGTCCTCTGGAGTGCATCGCCAGCACAGTCAGCAGTGGCAGTGGCAGAGGCAGAGGCAGAGGCAGAGGCAGTGGCAGTGGCGTGAACGGCAGGCGGCCTTTGTCCTGCCGTTGCTGCCTGCCACTGATTCCAGTGCTTGGATTCCAAATGACGGCGCATTGAAGTGGTGGACAGGTTGCTCTTCTCAGAGCCCCTAATCAATTTCGAGAGGCAAATTGTGCAGACAACACTATATCTGTCCTCGGCGCATTCCTTGAAAAAACTCCACACCTTCGAGAAACGTGCCCTCGAGGTGGGAGTTTTTCGGGGCTGGGTACGAACTGGAACATCTTGGGAGATTCCGGGTGTGGCCTGGCTTCGCCTAAGCTGCTGACCTCTGCCTCTGCCTCTAGCTACCCTTTTTGGTGCTGCACCTGCCTCAACATCCACACTACTTTCCCCGCTTGACATCCCCCCTGTCCAGGTCGGGTCAGTGTCCTCATCATCCACCACTTCCTCTTCCAACTCCTGTCTCATCTCCTCCTCCCGCACAATGCGCCAGTCAACTGGATGCCCTGACGGCAACTGCGTCACATCATCGTCGATGAGGGTGGGTTGCTGGTCATCCACCACCAAATCGAACGGAGATGGAGGAGACTCTAGTGTTTGAGCATCTGGACACAGATGCTCCTCTGTTAGGTTCGTGGAATCGTGACGTGGAGAGGCAGGTTGAGGGACAATGAAAGGAGCGGAGAACAGCTCTGGGGAGCAGGGACAGTTTGGGTTATTGTTCTGTAAAGCTTCGGAATTTTGGGAGGAAGGAAGACAAGACTGTTGGGTAATAGGAGGAGAGGAGGCAGAGTCTGACTGGCTGCTGGACAATGTGCTGTAAGCGTTCTCTGACAGCCATTGCAAGACCTGTTCCTGGTTCTCGGGCCTACTAAGGTTTGTACCCTGCAGTTTAGTTAATGTGGCAAGCAACCCTGGCACTGTGGAGTGGCGCAATGCTTGCTGCCCCACAGGAGTAGGCACGGGACGCCCTGTGGCTTCACTGCTACCTTGCTCCCCAGAACCATTCCCCCGACCTCGCCCACGGCCTCGTCCACGTCCCTTTCCGGGAGCCTTGCGCATTTTGAATTCCTAGTTAGAAATTGGCACTGTATACCAGTAGTAAAAATTGTGGGTGCACGTAACCCCAATATATTCTTTGAATTCCCAGTCAGACAATGGCACTGTATACCAGTAGTAAAAATTGTGGGTGCACGTAACCCCAATATATTCTTTGAATTACCAGTCAGAAACTGGCACTATATGGCAGTAGCAAGAAATGAGGGTATTTGTATTCCCAATATACTCTTTGAATTCCCAGTCAGACAATGGCACTGTATACCAGTAGTAAAAATTGTGGGTGCACGTAACCCCAATATATTCTTTGAATTACCAGTCAGAAACTGGCACTATATGGCAGTAGCAAGAAATGAGGGTATTTATAACCCCAATATATTCTTTGAATTCCCAGTCAGACAATGGCACTGTATACCAGTAGTAAAAATTGTGGGTGCACGTAACCCCAATATATTCTTTGAATTCCCAGTCAGAAACTGGCACTATATGGCAGTAGCAAGAAATGAGGGTATTTGTATTCCCAATATACTCTTTGAATTCCCAGTCAGACAATGGCACTGTATACCAGTAGTAAAAATTGTGGGTGCACGTAACCCCAATATATTCTTTGAATTACCAGTCAGAAACTGGCACTATATGGCAGTAGCAAGAAATGAGGGTATTTGTATTCCCAATATACTCTTTGAATTCCCAGTCAGACAATGGCACTGTATACCAGTAGTAAAAATTGTGGGTGCACGTAACCCCAATATATTCTTTGAATTCCCAGTCAGACACTGGCACTATATGGCAGTAGCAAGAAATGAGGGTATTTGTATTCCCAATATATTCTTTGAATTCCCAGTCAGACAATGGCACTGTATACCAGTAGTAAAAATTGTGGGTGCACGTAACCCCAATATATTCTTTGAATTACCAGTCAGACACTGGCACTATATGGCAGTAGCAAGAAATGAGGGTATTTGTATTCCCAATATACTCTTTGAATTCCCAGTCAGACAATGGCACTGTATACCAGTAGTAAAAATTGTGGGTGCACGTAACCCCAATATATTCTTTGAATTACCAGTCAGAAACTGGCACTATATGGCAGTAGCAAGAAATGAGGGTATTTGTATTCCCAATATATTCTTTGAATTCCCAGTCAGACAATGGCACTGTATACCAGTAGTAAAAATTGTGGGTGCACGTAACCCCAATATATTCTTTGAATTCCCAGTCAGAAACTGGCACTATATGGCAGTAGCAAGAAATGAGGGTATTTGTATTCCCAATATACTCTTTGAATTCCCAGTCAGACAATGGCACTGTATACCAGTAGTAAAAATTGTGGGTGCACGTAACCCCAATATATTCTTTGAATTCCCAGTCAGAAACTGGCACTATATGGCAGTAGCAAGAAATGAGGGTATTTGTATTCCCAATATACTCTTTGAATTCCCAGTCAGACAATGGCACTGTATACCAGTAGTAAAAATTGTGGGTGCACGTAACCCCAATATATTCTTTGAATTACCAGTCAGAAACTGGCACTATATGGCAGTAGCAAGAAATGAGGGTATTTATAACCCCAATATATTCTTTGAATTCCCAGTCAGACAATGGCACTGTATACCAGTAGTAAAAATTGTGGGTGCACGTAACCCCAATATATTCTTTGAATTCCCAGTCAGAAACTGGCACTATATGGCAGTAGCAAGAAATGAGGGTATTTGTATTCCCAATATACTCTTTGAATTCCCAGTCAGACAATGGCACTGTATACCAGTAGTAAAAATTGTGGGTGCACGTAACCCCAATATATTCTTTGAATTCCCAGTCAGAAACTGGCACTATATGGCAGTAGCAAGAAATGAGGGTATTTGTATTCCCAATATACTCTTTGAATTCCCAGTCAGACAATGGCACTGTATACCAGTAGTAAAAATTGTGGGTGCACGTAACCCCAATATATTCTTTGAATTACCAGTCAGAAACTGGCACTATATGGCAGTAGCAAGAAATGAGGGTATTTGTATTCCCAATATACTCTTTGAATTCCCAGTCAGACAATGGCACTGTATACCAGTAGTAAAAATTGTGGGTGCACGTAACCCCAATATATTCTTTGAATTCCCAGTCAGAAACTGGCACTATATGGCAGTAGCAAGAAATGAGGGTATTTGTATTCCCAATATACTCTTTGAATTCCCAGTCAGACAATGGCACTGTATACCAGTAGTAAAAATTGTGGGTGCACGTAACCCCAATATATTCTTTGAATTACCAGTCAGAAACTGGCACTATATGGCAGTAGCAAGAAATGAGGGTATTTATAACCCCAATATATTCTTTGAATTCCCAGTCAGACAATGGCACTGTATACCAGTAGTAAAAATTGTGGGTGCACGTAACCCCAATATATTCTTTGAATTCCCAGTCAGAAACTGGCACTATATGGCAGTAGCAAGAAATGAGGGTATTTGTATTCCCAATATACTCTTTGAATTCCCAGTCAGACAATGGCACTGTATACCAGTAGTAAAAATTGTGGGTGCACGTAACCCCAATATATTCTTTGAATTACCAGTCAGAAACTGGCACTATATGGCAGTAGCAAGAAATGAGGGTATTTATAACCCCAATATATTCTTTGAATTCCCAGTCAGACAATGGCACTGTATACCAGTAGTAAAAATTGTGGGTGCACGTAACCCCAATATATTCTTTGAATTCCCAGTCAGAAACTGGCACTATATGGCAGTAGCAAGAAATGAGGGTATTTGTATTCCCAATATACTCTTTGAATTCCCAGTCAGACAATGGCACTGTATACCAGTAGTAAAAATTGTGGGTGCACGTAACCCCAATATATTCTTTGAATTACCAGTCAGAAACTGGCACTATATGGCAGTAGCAAGAAATGAGGGTATTTATAACCCCAATATATTCTTTGAATTCCCAGTCAGACAATGGCACTGTATACCAGTAGTAAAAATTGTGGGTGCACGTAACCCCAATATATTCTTTGAATTCCCAGTCAGAAACTGGCACTATATGGCAGTAGCAAGAAATGAGGGTATTTGTATTCCCAATATACTCTTTGAATTCCCAGTCAGACAATGGCACTGTATACCAGTAGTAAAAATTGTGGGTGCACGTAACCCCAATATATTCTTTGAATTCCCAGTCAGAAACTGGCACTATATGGCAGTAGCAAGAAATGAGGGTATTTATAACCCCAATATATTCTTTGAATTCCCAGTCAGACAATGGCACTGTATACCAGTAGTAAAAATTGTGGGTGCACGTAACCCCAATATATTCTTTGAATTCCCAGTCAGAAACTGGCACTATATGGCAGTAGCAAGAAATGAGGGTATTTGTATTCCCAATATACTCTTTGAATTCCCAGTCAGACAATGGCACTGTATACCAGTAGTAAAAATTGTGGGTGCACGTAACCCCAATATATTCTTTGAATTACCAGTCAGAAACTGGCACTATATGGCAGTAGCAAGAAATGAGGGTATTTATAACCCCAATATATTCTTTGAATTCCCAGTCAGACAATGGCACTGTATACCAGTAGTAAAAATTGTGGGTGCACGTAACCCCAATATATTCTTTGAATTCCCAGTCAGAAACTGGCACTATATGGCAGTAGCAAGAAATGAGGGTATTTGTATTCCCAATATACTCTTTGAATTCCCAGTCAGACAATGGCACTGTATACCAGTAGTAAAAATTGTGGGTGCACGTAACCCCAATATATTCTTTGAATTACCAGTCAGAAACTGGCACTATATGGCAGTAGCAAGAAATGAGGGTATTTATAACCCCAATATATTCTTTGAATTCCCAGTCAGACAATGGCACTGTATACCAGTAGTAAAAATTGTGGGTGCACGTAACCCCAATATATTCTTTGAATTCCCAGTCAGAAACTGGCACTATATGGCAGTAGCAAGAAATGAGGGTATTTGTATTCCCAATATACTCTTTGAATTCCCAGTCAGACAATGGCACTGTATACCAGTAGTAAAAATTGTGGGTGCACGTAACCCCAATATATTCTTTGAATTACCAGTCAGAAACTGGCACTATATGGCAGTAGCAAGAAATGAGGGTATTTATAACCCCAATATATTCTTTGAATTCCCAGTCAGACAATGGCACTGTATACCAGTAGTAAAAATTGTGGGTGCACGTAACCCCAATATATTCTTTGAATTCCCAGTCAGAAACTGGCACTATATGGCAGTAGCAAGAAATGAGGGTATTTGTATTCCCAATATACTCTTTGAATTCCCAGTCAGACAATGGCACTGTATACCAGTAGTAAAAATTGTGGGTGCACGTAACCCCAATATATTCTTTGAATTACCAGTCAGAAACTGGCACTATATGGCAGTAGCAAGAAATGAGGGTATTTATAACCCCAATATATTCTTTGAATTCCCAGTCAGACAATGGCACTGTATACCAGTAGTAAAAATTGTGGGTGCACGTAACCCCAATATATTCTTTGAATTCCCAGTCAGAAACTGGCACTATATGGCAGTAGCAAGAAATGAGGGTATTTGTATTCCCAATATACTCTTTGAATTCCCAGTCAGACAATGGCACTGTATACCAGTAGTAAAAATTGTGGGTGCACGTAACCCCAATATATTCTTTGAATTACCAGTCAGAAACTGGCACTATATGGCAGTAGCAAGAAATGAGGGTATTTATAACCCCAATATATTCTTTGAATTCCCAGTCAGACAATGGCACTGTATACCAGTAGTAAAAATTGTGGGTGCACGTAACCCCAATATATTCTTTGAATTCCCAGTCAGAAACTGGCACTATATGGCAGTAGCAAGAAATGAGGGTATTTGTATTCCCAATATACTCTTTGAATTCCCAGTCAGACAATGGCACTGTATACCAGTAGTAAAAATTGTGGGTGCACGTAACCCCAATATATTCTTTGAATTCCCAGTCAGACACTGGCACTATATGGCAGTAGCAAGAAATGAGGGTATTTGTATTCCCAATATATTCTTTGAATTCCCAGTCAGACAATGGCACTGTATACCAGTAGTAAAAATTGTGGGTGCACGTAACCCCAATATATTCTTTGAATTACCAGTCAGAAACTGGCACTATATGGCAGTAGCAAGAAATGAGGGTATTTGTATTCCCAATATATTCTTTGAATTCCCAGTCAGACAATGGCACTGTATACCAGTAGTAAAAATTGTGGGTGTATATAGCCCCAATTCTATTGCTAGGGGACTTGCAGGGTATTTCTGGGGTGAAGGTGGGGGGGCACACCGTTGGAACGGGTATCGGGGTATATATCGGGTATACGGGAATACACTGACAGTGTATTCCATTCAGGATCCTGGGAAAGCTGGGTTGCGGCGATTGAGCCCGTCAGTGCCACGTTACACTGACAAGCTTCTCCCTGGAATTTAGCTCTTACAAGAGCTGTTGGTTGTCTTCTCCTTCCTATCCTAGCCTGTCCCTGCCTACCCAGAATCTAAGCCCTAGCTAGCTGGACGGAAACCTCCGTCCTCGGTGAATTGCAAGCTCAGAATGACGCGAAGCTGGGCGGCGCTGTTCTTTTAAATTAGAGGTCACATGTTTTCGGCAGCCAATGGGTTTTGCCTACTTTTTTCAACGTCACCGGTGTCGTAGTTCCTGTCCCACCTACCCTGCGCTGTTATTGGAGCAAAAAAGGCGCCAGGGAAGGTGGGAGGGGAATCGAGTAATGGCGCACTTTACCACGCGGTGTTCGATTCGATTCGAACATGCCGAACAGCCTAATATCCGATCGAACATGAGTTCGATAGAACACTGTTCGCTCATCTCTAGTCAACACTGCAAATATTGACTTGCTGCATTAGCTCATTCTAACTGTCAATATAAGCTTTTATTACTCATAATATGATTGCAATTATATTTCTGTATGTGATAAAAACATCTGACAAACACACATAAAAACCAGAGGGCAGCAGATCATGTGAAAATAGAAGATTTGTGTCATTCTCAAAACTTTTGGCCATGACTGTATATCTGTCTGAGGACAGGACTGCCTATTGGACTATAACAGCCACTGGTTGTCAGGAGTGGACGTATACCTTCTTGGCTAAGGTATGTATATATATCTGTCTGAGGACAGGACTGCCTATTGGACTATAACAGCCACTGGTTGTGAGGAGTGGACGTATACCTTCTTGGCTAAGGTATGTATATACTAGCAGTTACCCGCGACTTCATCTATGGGTTGGCGGTGGCATTGAACCACTTATATGTGTTGTCCCCCCATCTCTTCCGCCAGTTCCTTGTCCCCTATCTCTGCCCCCAGTTTCTTGTCCCCCCATCTCTTCCCCCTAGTTTTGTGTCCCCCCATCTCTGCCCGTTTCTTGTCCCCCATCTCTGCCCCCAGTTTCCTGTCCCCCCATCTCTGCCCCCAGTTTCTTGTCCCCCCATCTCTTGCCCCTAATTTCATGTCCACACATTTCTGCCGCCAGTTTCTTGTCCCCCCATCTCTGTCCCCAGTTTCTTGTGCCCGTAGTTTCTTGTCCCCCCATCTCTGGCCCCAGTTTCTTGTGCCTGCAGTTTCTTGTCCCCTCATCTCTGGCCCCAGTTTCTTGTGCCCGCAGTTTCTTGTCCCCCCATCTCTGGCCGCAGTTTCTTGTCCTCCCATCTCTGGCCCCAGTTTCTTGCTCCCCCATCTCTTGCCCAAGTTTCTTGTCTCGCCATTGCCACTCTCAGTTGCTTGTACCCCCATTACTGCCCCTAGTTTCTTGTCCCCCCCATCTGTCCCCCCCCATCTCTTCCCCCAGTTTCTTGTCCCCCCATGTCTGGCCCTAGTTTCTTGTCCCTCCATCTCTGCCTCCAGTTTCTCCCCCACAATCTCTGCTTCCAGCTTCATGCCCCCCCCCCCATCTCTGGTCCTAGTTTTGTGTCCCTCCATCTCTGCCCCCAGCTTCATGTCCCCTCCATCTCTGCCCCCAGCCTCATGTCCCCCCATCTCTGCCCCCAGTTTCTTGCCCCCCCATCTCTGCCCCCAGCTTCATGTCCCCTCCATCTCTGCCCCAGCTTCATGTCCCCTCCATCTCTGCCCCCAGCTTCATGTCCCCCATCTCTGCCCCCAGCTTCATGTCCCCCTCCTACATCAGCCCCAGTGTAGTAGCACTTACATAGGCCACGCTCCCTCGCCGCCGCTCTCTCACTCAGTCCACATAGTTCGCAAAGAAAGCTTGCGCATTGCATTTAGTTCGCGGGCTGCCTCCTGTGTGTATCCTAGCGAGGCCCCGGCGCCAGGTTGTTATGACGCCAGGCTACGCGCTGCTGCCTAGAGAACACACACAGGCAGCAGCTAACTATGTGGACTGACCGAGAGAGCAGCGGCGAGGGAGCGTGGCCCCTGCTACCTCTTGTATCACCCCCTCTACCGCATAGATTGTAAGCTCTTGCGAGCAGGGCCCTCAGTCCCATTGTGTGAAATGACTTTCTTTGTAATGTATCTGTATTTGAACCCTACAAATTGTACAGCGCTGCGGAATATGTTGGCGCTATAGAAATAAAAAAATTTATTATTATTATTATGTAAGTGCTACTACACTGGGGCTGATGTAGGATGGGGACATGAAGCTGGGGAACGTGGTTGATCCCTGGGGACACCCCCTCCCCCCCGGGACACACCCCCTCCCCGGGACACCCCCACCCCCGCTGCACTGACCTGTATGCCTAGTGTCGGGTGCAGCAGCCTCCTCTGTCTGGCATGTGTGTAGGTGGGCTTGGATAGCTGCGGCCGCCATCTTCCTCAGTCTTTCCCTGCTCAATCAGCACACCCACATTCAGCCCCCAACCTATGGTGCTGCAGCCCTGCCTATATAGCCCGCCACAGCCTGCCCTGCACCAATAGGAGGTGCATGGAGAGACCAGCGCTGGCAGAATGCCAGCTTCTACAGCCAAGCCTGGAGGTGTCTTTGGAGGGTCACGGTGGCGATTTGGGGTGAGTGACCCACATTTTAAGTAGCCTACTACCTTTTCCTGGCAAATGTGTGTGTGTGTGAAATTTCCCCAAAATCAATAAGGAACAAACATCCAAACATCCAAACACACAAACCCACAAACTCACAAACTTTCACCTTTATAATATTAATAGGATATCTGTCTGAGGACAGGACTGCCTATTGGATTATAACAGCCACTGGTTGTCAGAAGTGGACGTATACCTTCTTGGCTAAGGTATATATATATATCTGTCTGAGGACAGGACTGCCTATTGGACTATAACAGCCACTGGTTGTCAGGAGTGGACGTATACCTTCTTGGCTAAGGTATATATATATATATCTCTCTGAGGACAGGACTGCCTATTGGATTATAGACAGCCACTGGTTGTCAGGAGTGGACGTATACCTAGTTGGCTAAGGTATATATATATATCTCTCTGAGGACAGGACTGCCTATTGGATTATAGACAGCCACTGGTTGTCAGGAGTGGATGTATACCTAGTTGGCTAAGGTATATATATATATATATATATATATATATATATATATATATATATATATCTGAGGACAGGACTGCCTATTGGATTATAGACAGCCACTGGTTGTCAGGAATAAACGGATGCCTTTTGTGAAAGGTACATAGAGTATAACACCCTCACTAGCACAGCTAAACATCCAGCCGACGAGGATTGGACCTTTAAATAACATTGGTGGCAGTGGATGTTTGTGCGCCTTTTTCGGGCGCATGCGTGGACTGCCGCACGTGTAAGCGGCGTCCGGCAGTATGGGGTGCGCATGCGTCGGCTCGGCTAGCCGCGCGCATGCGCACCAGAGCCCCGGGACATCACGCGCACGCACCACAATGTGTGCGCGAATGGCCGGCCCCAGCAGTCGTCAGTGCGCATGCTTACAAAACACCGGTTTAACGTAAATAACCGGTTCCTTAAACACAGCGTGTCTAGACACGCAGCCACAGCACACGACGGCTCTTTTTCTAATTTTTCAGTAGTACCGATAGATCACATCCCCGCCTCCTCCGCCAATAGATTTAACCTGCTGCGCAGGAAAGAGATGTACTGGATATATAAAATGAACTCCCTAGTACCGGCGGGTCTAAATGAAGCCTTAGAGGACATCTCAGGTTAAGAGACCCAAAGATTTTACATGCTACCGGCGGGAATAGGTTTCCTTGGTGATTGGGCTTCACCCTCATTTATTAGTAACTTTAATTTATTAGTAACTTGGAAGTCCGGTCTTTTTTACACAAATGAATATATCTGTCCCAATATAAATATATGATCGCTTTTTTATGGGAATGTCCATTTGCTTTTTTATGGGAATGTCCATTTAATTTTATTACATATTTATATATTTTTATATTGTTCTTTATGTTGCCTTTTATGGAGGAGTCCATTTATTTATTAATTTATTTATTACTTTTTATTTGCTTGTCCATTGTAATATATATTTATTGAACTATATATGGGCTGTATCATTACACCATTTCTGCTAAATGTCTATATTCACCACCTACTGGTGGTTTATGAACACTACCATGTATTGTGCAGCTGTTACTAGTTTGTACATGCTTTTAGCCAGCAGCGCAGAGCCTGTGTCCCGACGCATGCGCTGGCTAAGAGCCCGTATCACGGCGACAATCATCTCCTTACATTGGTGCCAGTGCGCAGGCGCGGTTCGGCGACGGCCGGCGCATGCGCACTGACGACTGCTGGGGCCGGCCATTCGCGCACACATTGTGGTGCGTGCGTGTGATGTCCCGGGGCTCTGGTGCGCATGCGCGCGGCTAGCCGAGCCGACGCATGCGCACCCCATACTGCCGGACGCCGCTTACACGTGCGGCAGTCCACGCATGCGCCCGAAAAAGGTGTACAAACATCCACTGCCACCAATGTTATTTAAAGGTCCAATCCTCGTCAGCTGGATTAAGCATCCAGCTCGACGTGAGATATAAGGTAGGACCTTTTTAATATCCTCTTACCATATTTTAATTATATTTTTGATATGTATGGGTTTTATTCCCGAACATTAGTCTCCTTATATGGCTGATTCTAGACTGGGAGATTTGATGTATCTGTTAATATTAACTTTTTCACCACCTTATACATGAACTAACTAGTTTGTTAGGATATTGATTGATTTGGGACATATGTGGAGTGAATTTTTTCCATGAGAAATAGCCTGTTGGTTCCTCACAGTAGTAATTTTAAATTGTCATGAACAACTGGTTTGTTATCATGCTGATTGACTTAGGACATATATGGAGGGTATTCTCTCTATGAATAATGGTTTGCTAGTTCCATGCTATAGTGACAACATGTTGTATAATACACTTTTTAAATTGTCAAAGAAATATTTGGATGCTTTTTACTTATGTATATTTTGTATTAGTCTCTATTGGATTGCTTATTGCTGTTACTTCCCCCCCTTTTTTTGGGGGGGCTATTGTTCTTATTTTTATTTAGTTGATACACTTGAAAAAGGGCGGCTAGCCCGAAACGCGTTGTGTTTATATTTCCAAAATAAAGTGAAATTTTAAAAGACGACGGATTGAGCGCAGAGATCCTCTTTTTTGTCCGGTCCATCCTTGCCATTACCTAAATCGGTATCCTGACAGAGAAGCGGTGAAATTGTTGGATGACGTTTTCATTGGGGATTTAAAATTCTGAGTGTTGGGGTTGAGGGTTTGTAGGGGGGCAGAAATTTACGGTCAGCGAGGAAATACCCAGAAGTTCATTTGTCTTATGCGGCGGGGTCATCAGTAAATGATGGCATTGACGCGGCTTTGAGTTCATGCGGGTACACATCTTTTGATACGGCGATTGATTGGGTAAAGTGATGTGGGGCCGGGGAGTTATTAGCAAAGACGGATATTGAGGCGGAGTTCAGGTTACTACCGATTCACCCTGATAGTATGCGACTTTTGGGATGTTGGTGGGATGGGCATTATTATATAGATAGATGCCTTCCCATGGGTTGTTCCTGTTCCTGTCCCTATTTTGAAACATTTAGTACGTTTCTGGAATGGGTAGTTTAGAATGGGTTGTCGGTCCATGATACATTATCTGGACGATTTTTTATGCATGGGGCGGGGTGGGTCTAATGTTTGTTCATTGTTGCTGAGGACTATGGAGAGGGTGGCGGGTGCCATTAGTGGCAGATAAAACTGAAGGGCCTACGACAGTCATTAATTTTCTGGGCTTACAATTGACACGGTAGCTATGGAATGTCATTTGCCCCCAGAAAAATTAGTGGACTTAAAAGGGACGGTTCGGCGGGCTAGTCGGCTAAAAAAAAATGCAGTTGAAGGAACTGCAATCACTTTTAGACAAATTTAATTTTGGGGGGGTCAATTGATTGACACTGTCAGTGTGAATGTGAATCTGATAATGTCCGCTATCCTCTCCTGACTGACTCTCTACTTTCCCGCTCAAGCTTTTATAGGGGGGTCCTCGAAGCTGGAAGGTTAAAATGGTTGTGGTGGGGAAGGCCCTGGGCTGTACTCCTCAAGGCCATTTAGTACTTCGGAACAGGTTTTGTTTGGTGGTGATATATAGAGGGGATTGAGAGCACCAGGGAATTTTAAAGTTGGTGCCCCCGAGCTGGTGTTTTACGGCTGGGGGTAATACCCCTAGTGCAGAAATTGGTGGAAAAAGATTCGTAAGTATATAAAATGGTTTTTAATGGGCTTTGGGGCATCGAGGACCACCTTGTCAGGGTAAGGGTCAGTTCACACGTGAACTGCCCGCGCGGGTTTTGACACGGAGAGAGATGCGGTGAGCCGCGTCTCTCTCTTGTCAAAACCCGCCCGCCGCGACCATCGCTGTCGCGGCTTAACCCGCTGCTGTCGGCTCAAATGAATGAGCCGACATAGAAGGGAGCTGCCGGGGGCGGAAGCCGCGCGGCTGAGCCTGCGCGGCTTCCGCCTGAAGAAAGGACATGTCCTTTCTTTTCTCCACTAGCGGCCGTCGCGGTTTTTCCCACATCGCTTTTTGCCTGTGGGACATCCCGTGGAACCTTAGCCTGAGACTTAGGCTGACATTAATGGAACCTTCAGATTTCTTGTTGTCAAAGTCATAATATAGATTATACCCCCAAAATAGCAACAGCCTTTATTTTAACCTTATGTTACTTATTAAGAGAATAAGACGTAATAATTTCCACTGCCTGGAATGTAGGTATTTAATGAAATGACTACAAAAATATGAAGCCGTATCATACAGTTTGTAGAAATGTAATCGTCGTTAAGGTTCTGTATTACTAAGTAACAATCTTTGTGCAAAATTAAATACTTTTTTTTAATTGGTTTGTTATATGTAATTTCCATTCTAAGTTTAAAAACTATCTGGACATTTTTTTTCTTTAATCTTGGGCCAAATGGCAACTCAAAACTATGCACACATTATATTGTACTTGAGAATGTCATTTTTATTTCTAAATTATGCTCTGTGTGAGTGTATATGGCCAAATACAATAAAACTGTGACAAGTGAAAAATGTAAGGAAAATATGGTTATTTCAACTACAAATAAATCTCATTCATCTACAGACAGTAAAAGACCAGCAAACCTACAGTTTAGCCCAAAAAAATAGGAAACCAAAACCAAGCAAAATCAGTTTGTCTGGTTGAAAATTCCAGTGTATACCATGAATACAAAATATACTGTACATTTCTACACTTTGTGTTATTGTTAAAGCCTTTTAACATGAACAAATACTTAATAGAAAAAGCTCTTTAATAGAGATGAGCGAACACTAAAATGTTCGAGGTTCGAAATTCGATTCGAACAGCCGCTCACTGTTCGAGTGTTCGAATGGGTTTCGAACCCCATTATAGTCTATGGGGAACATAAACTCGTTAAGGGGGAAACCCAAATTCGTGTCTGGAGGGTCACCAAGTCCACTATGACACCCCAGGAAATGATACCAACACCCTGGAATGACACTGGGACAGCAGGGGAAGCATGTCTGGGGGCATAAAAGTCACTTTATTTCATGGAAATCCCTGTCAGTTTGCGATTTTCGCAAGCTAACTTTTCCCCATAGAAATGCATTGGCCAGTGCTGATTGGCCAGAGTACGGAACTCGACCAATCAGCGCTGGCTCTGCTGGAGGAGGCGGAGTCTAAGATCGCTCCACACCAGTCTCCATTCAGGTCCGACCTTAGACTCCGCCTCCTCCGGCAGAGCCAGCGCTGATTGGCCGAAGGCTGGCCAATGCATTCCTATGCGAATGCAGAGACTTAGCAGTGCTGAGTCAGTTTTGCTCAACTACACATCTGATGCACACTCGGCACTGCTACATCAGATGTAGCAATCTGATGTAGCAGAGCCGAGGGTGCACTAGAACCCCTGTGCAAACTCAGTTCACGCTAATAGAATGCATTGGCCAGCGCTGATTGGCCAATGCATTCTATTAGCCCGATGAAGTAGAGCTGAATGTGTGTGCTAAGCACACACATTCAGCACTGCTTCATCACGCCAATACAATGCATTAGCCAGTGCTGATTGGCCAGAGTACGGAATTCGGCCAATCAGCGCTGGCTCTGCTGGAGGAGGCGGAGTCTAAGGTCGGACCTGAATGGAGACTGGTGTGGAGCGATCTTAGACTCCGCCTCCTCCAGCAGAGCCAGCGCTGATTGGTCGAGTTCCGTACTCTGGCCAATCAGCACTGGCTAATGCATTGTATTGGCGTGATGAAGCAGTGCTGAATGTGTGTGTGCTTAGCACACACATTCAGCTCTACTTCATCGGGCTAATAGAATGCATTGGCCAGCGCTGATTGGCCGAATTCCGTACTCTGGCCAATCAGCACTGGCTAATGCATTGTATTGGCGTGATGAAGCAGTGCTGAATGTGTGTGCTTAGCACACACATTCAGCTCTACTTCATCGGGCTAATAGAATGCATTGGCCAGCGCTGATTGGCCAGAGTACGGAATTCGGCCAATCAGCGCTGGCTCTGCTGGAGGAGGCGGAGTCTAAGGTCGGACCTGAATGGAGACTGGTGTGGAGCGATCTTAGACTCCGCCTCCTCCAGCAGAGCCAGCGCTGATTGGTCGAGTTCCGTACTCTGGCCAATCAGCACTGGCCAATGCATTTCTATGGGGAAAAGTTAGCTTGCGAAAATCGCAAACTGACAGGGATTTCCATGAAATAAAGTGACTTTTATGCCCCCAGACATGCTTCCCCTGCTGTCCCAGTGTCATTCCAGGGTGTTGGTATCATTTCCTGGGGTGTCATAGTGGACTTGGTGACCCTCCAGACACGAATTTGGGTTTCCCCCTTAACGAGTTTATGTTCCCCATAGACTATAATGGGGTTCGAAACCCATTCGAACACTCGAACAGTGAGCGGCTGTTCGAATCGAATTTCGAACCTCGAACATTTTAGTGTTCGCTCATCTCTAGTAATAACAAGTGGCTGCCATTGTATGGTTAAACTAGCAGTTTGTATCCACTGCTTATAATTAGTTTTCCCATATACAAACGTTGACCTAATTTTGGCTGTGTTTACCTTGCAGAGAAAGAAATGGACAAGACAGTGTCCTATAAGCTCTGGCCATGTCCTACACTTTTAAGCCAATTTAATAATGATTAGAGATGAGTGAGTAGTACTCGATCGAGTAGGTGTTCGATCGAATACTACGGTATTCGAAATACTCGAACTCGATCGAGTACCACTCGCTGTTCGAATGTAAAAGTTCAATGCAGAACCAGCATTGATTGGCCGAATGCTATACAGTCGGCCAATCAATGCTGGTTCTTCTCCTACCTTTAGAAGTCTTCTCCGTGCAGCTTCCCCGCACTACAAGCGGACATGCGCAGTCGGCTGTGCCCAGGCCCGATGCCTGGCAGAGTGAATGAAGAGCCGGAAGACGCCGCGGGGACCCTGCACGGAGAAGACTTCTCGGAGGATCTAGCCCGACCCTCACTCGTGGACTTGATAAGTATAATTTGATTGAACGTTGCCTACCCCTAAAACGAGCATTTTCCCCCCATAGACTATAATAGGGTTCGATATTCGATTCGAGTAGTCGAATATTGAGGGGCTACTCGAAATGAATATCAAACCTCGGACATTTTACTGTTCGCTCATCTCTAATAATGATCAGTGACAAACTTATTGAATTGCCATCAAACATATGGTACCCTGAGCTTTTGCTGCAGTGGTAGCTGTTTAGGGGAAGCAGGCAATATAAGCAGAACAGTAAATCGAATATGGTGAAACAGGGAGACGGTGGAAACAGTATCCGGAAGCATCAGCCGTAGGTGTGTGAAAGTCCTCATGGATCCATGCCTGATTGATTTTGACAAAAGTAATGTTTTGTTCCAGGTGTTACAACAACACTGGCTGAACGCTTACAGCCGTTTTGCTTGAGGTTGGGCAAGATAAAACTCTCATGGCAAACAGTCTCAGCTTCCACCACTGCTCTAGCCTATTGGCCCAGAATTCCATGGGGTCAGAGCTATCTGCTAAAATGTAGGTGAACTCTAGGTATGGCTGTACCTGTTGGTTCAGCTGGTGGGTGTCAATTACCTATTGTGGTTTGGGATGGCTCCGCAAGCTGAAAGTTTTTTGGTTCATCTCATTCCAGATACTGTACTATTTGTTGCTGCTGCTTTTACTCCTGACACTTGTAGCTATTGTTACTGGTAGAGGAAGTGGAGTGTTGGCTGAGATAGAAGGATTGGGAGAGACCATATAGGTATGCAAGCTGCTACTGGTAGTTTCAGGGGTCTCCCTAAATGCTGTGATAAACTGGGTATACAGATTACCCTGATAATATTGCAATTTTTTCCCTTTGGGAGGAAGGGAAGAATTCCCCTATTTTGGCTTTATAGTGAGGGTCTAAGAGTCTAAGAGCATTGTCATCCAGTACTCATCGCTCTGCTTGATGCTAATGATACGCTTGTCACTGTGTAAGCAGCAGAGCATGCAGCCTACTATGCTTGCCAACGTATGAAGAGAACCAGGGGCTTGCCATGATTGGTGTTTTTGGCCAACATGGTTGTCATTATTATCATTTTGAAAGAAATAATAGTGAGCCTCCTCCCCTGGCGGAGCCGCTAACATATCAAGGGCCCTCTCTGCATCCAAAGGAGAGTCTTCCTCCCTCTCCTCCTCTTCCAGTGTAGTTCCTGCCCCATAATAACTCTGAACCAAATCTTCATCCTCCCCATTAACCTAGGCCAATGACCTTGACTAATAGGTAGAAACTGTTCTTTCTCTTCTGTTCCTTGTTGCATGATTGTAAACGTTTACTATAAGATATACAATAAAGGGATCCCATCACTGATGCTGCAGTTTTCCCTGGTAACAAATTTGGTGGCCTTTTCAAAGTTCTCGACACATCTGTCATGAGCCTCCAATGACATATCTCGAAATAACACATTGTCCTTATGATCTGCTGCATGCAGTAATTAGTCATTGCTTTCATCTATTCACACAGACATTCCAGCATATTTAAGGTGGAGTCCCACCGAGTTGGAATGTTGCAGATAAAGGCATACCATTTTGTTGCTGGAAATCAATGAGGCTGTTTTTTGCAATATAAGAACAGCAGAGATTATTCTGGCCTCTTGTAAGCCACTATACAGGTTAATAAAAGGACAAACCAAATTAAGCAGGTGTGCCTTACAGAGACAATGTGTTACTTGACCTAACTGCAGCGCAGCAACAATATCGGTGCGATTGTTGATGACAATGCTGCCCAGTTGTGGTTAGGAAGGATCCGTCCAACAGGATACTTGTTGCAGGATACAGTGAAGCAATTCTTCCACTGTGTGACTCTTCTGACCTAGGCTCATTAGTTTAATGGGTGTAAGTGCTTAAGCTTACACGCAAGAACCAAGGTAGGAAGAGGGGTGGAAGGGCCTTACCCCGTTGAAGATGGTGGCAGAAAACAGTCTAGAGTTGAGGATCCAGAGCAAGTGAATGAGTTCTGCATGGTATTGAAACTGGCCCATCACAAACAGGTCGGAACTACCACCTGGCAAAGGCATAGCTAGGGGTTTGGTACGGATTGGGGGTGGGGGCTTTAAGACATATTGTTAGGACTGTGTGGCAGGTGTGGCCAAGGTATCAGGGTCGCAGCCTGTTCCGTAGTAACTGCTCAGTCTAGCATGCATGCCACTGATGGGCGTGGTCGGTCTGCTGACTGACCGTGGTGTTAGCCTATCAGCACCTGGCTTGGGCACCTGGGTTGACTGATCAGGCCTGCCTTCCCTCCATTTAAGGAGGCAGGTTTGGGCCATCCGGTGCTCTAGCCTTAAATGTCATATGGTGCTGTGGCTCTGTGTGTGGCTCAGCACTAATCTATGTTTTGTGTTTGTCTTATGTGTTTGTGGAAGTGGGTCTCCCTTCCCCAATTCATCTTTAGTCAGAATAGTGGGGAATTCCCTAGCTTAGTTAGTCTACCACTTGTGGTGCTGCAACTGCAGGTGGCTGTGGTGGGTGCAGCCCAGAAAGCTACTGGGAGCACACGGTCATACTTTGTGTTTGTCTTGCAGTGAAGTAACTGCAAGACTTTAGTATTCATTAGCGGCTGCTCTGAACTACAAGAGCTTTCTCTGAGAAATACTCAGTTGGTGGTATAGCCCGGCAGTGAGGTTAACTGTTGGGCCTTGATCACACCAGTGTGCCCTGCAGTTCAGAGCCCAGTTGGGCTCCGCAGGATATTTATTATTTAGTTTTTTTTTTTTAATATAGCCTGCTGACCCCTACCTGGGTATACTGATATCATAAATATACGGTGACCGTATAGTGATATACCGGTTGTACAAACGATAGAGGAAAATGTTGTGACTTACAGGTAACGTCTCTGACTGTAATCGTTCACATTTCTCGTCTCCTTCATCTGGACCACCATGGGCACTTCTTCCAGTCACAGCTTGTCTCTGTAAAGTTTTTAGCACAGGTATCTTTGGCTCTTCACTTTCTAGACACCTGACCCATATTTTACTTGCCTAGCCAAAGTCTCCATCCAGCTGCTACCCCCAATTATAAAATACATTATATAAAAAAAAACCTAAAAATGAATTATAACCCCATATGTATCTTAAATTAACAATGCCCCTTTGTGCCCCTTACTTAATACCTCCTGTGGGATTATTCAGGATCAGAAATATTAATGCAGGCAGCCTGCCAGAGTTATAAATAAAATAACACTTACCTGCATCCCCCCCCCCCTATTCCTGCAGAGGGACTATCATCATCTTCACTACACCATTTGTACACGGTACAGATGCAGCACTCATGTCAAGTTGACAGGACAGTTACAGTCAATCACCGCTCTTTACAGTACAGCAGTATATAGTGTTGGGCTACGGCGGTTCAACTTTTGTAACATCTTGCTGCAGCCTCTCTGTATACAAGCAAAGGTGATAGTCCAGTACAGGTACAGAGGAGATTGCACATTATAACACTCACCTGCTTTAAAATTTATGATGGTAAACCCTTTAAATTAATATTGCCCCTCAATTAATAATGCCCCTTGTTTCCCCCTAATAATACTCCTGTATTCCTGCTTAAAGGGGTTGTCCAGGCAAAAATGGACAAATCTTTTAACTTTTAAATATAAAAAATTCATACTCATCAGTTCCTGATGCTCCAGGGTCCTTTCGGCACATTACGGTCCTTCTGCTGATTGGGTCTCTTCTGGAGTTCCAATGAATCTACTGATTGGCTTCAGTGGTCATATGAGCGCTGAGTCCAATTAGCGAATGGCACGCGATGTCACATCACGGGTCTATTCCAGAAGCCTGCTGAGGCTGCTGATTGACCTCAGCGGTGATCTTCAGCGAAGCTCCTGAAGAGACCCTGGATAAGCTGCCGGAGCAGAAGAACCTGGACACGGGGGAGGGTATATTGGTCCCCATGGTCGTACTTGCAGCAACATGTATATTGTATATGACATCAGTACTGTAAGGCATTCACATACTACTGTCTATTGACTGATAGCCTGTCACACTGACTCACAAGATAACAACAAGCCGTAGTTATCCCGAATTTAGTTGTTTTTTTTTTTAACAGTCTATGGGGTCCGTAGCTTTCCACGAGTAATCGCTTTTTAAGCAGATTAGGTTTCCAACTTAGGTTTTCAACTAAATATCAAATAGATAAATATTAAAGTGGTTGTCCAGGAATTTCCACACTCTCAGAGGAGGCCAGGGAAGGTGAAGCATAACAAGAAAAAAATCATACTCACTTATCCCCATAACTAGTGATTTGATGTCCACCCATGTCTGGTTTGGTGCACCCCATTTGCTAGTGGAAGTCCTGTGCCACATGTTACTACTGAGGCCAACCAGCAGCCACAGGAAAGGAACCACGTGTGGTGCAGGGCGTCCAATAATGCTTCACTGCGCAAGCTGGAATGGACAGCACCAGACACTGGGGACAGGTAAATATGAATTTTTTTGCTATACTTCACTTTCCCTGGCCTCCACTGGGATTGTGGAAATTACAAGACAATATTTAGAGATAGATAGATAGATAGATAGATAGATAGATAGATAGACAAACTCTGGAAACACCATTGACTTAGATACTGTAGATGTTAGACAGAAAACCTTATTTTATGGCCTTCATTCCCACCAGTGTCACAACTGCCATTTATAACTGAGTCAAAATACCTAGGCATTTACAAGTAGATACTGACAAACTGGAAAACACCATTGACTTTCATAGTGGTTCATCAGGTTTCCGCCATGCTTTCATCTAGTATTCTTGATACAAATAATACCCCTACTGACATCAATATTCTTGCTGTAAAAATATACTTTAAAAAATCAGTTTGATTGGTAAAAATTGAAGAGTGAACAAAGCTTTATTTTTCTGGATAGTTCTTCTATGTGGTAGCAGGATGCTACAGGAATGTATCTAGAGTTGTGAAATCTAGAACCAATTTCTCATCAGATTTGGGTTTCCACAACATGTCTTTTTACATTGCAGCTAAATGATTTGTTTGAAAATGTTCTAACTTCTTGCAAGGCTTGGGAATTGTAAAAAGTATCAATGTCTTCATGTGTGTGCAATGTTGTGAACTAAAATCATGAATCATGTATGAAATAAGTCTAGCAATGCAAGTTCTGAACCTTGAATTTGACATGATTATGCACACAACCCCATCCTTTGCATGTTCTTCATTGTGACATGAAGGATACAAGTCATAAAGTCAAGACAACGGCATAACATTATGTCACAAAAATGTCAGGATTCTGTAATCAGGTTCTAAATTCATCTGTCCAAGGTATCCAAGTATTTAGAAATATATTATATTGAACTTCAGGTTTTTCAATTTATGTATATGCTTTTGATTTGCAGATCTGTATACCCCTTTACTTTATACTTAGTTCCTGATATATAAATGGTGAGTTGTCAACAAAGGGTTAATCAAACCTTAAAATCCATATGACTAATTTATTCTTCAGAAATATCATGTATTTCTTCATGCAAACAGATAGCAGTTATTAAAACAAATGATCATTGTGTTCAGCAGATTCTGACTGAAAATATAGGTTGTTACAAAGTGAATTGCAATTCGAGCCGTATATCATTATCAAAAGAAGCATGAACGAAAGCAGTCTAGATTAATCTAGAGCTCCAGCAGAGGGAGCCACAGTTCATCATGTCTTACAAGTTGCAGCAAAGATCTCCAGTATCTTGGTGTAAGTATATATATACACTACGGTTCAAAAGTTTGTGGTCAGCCAGACAAATTTGTGTTTTCCATGAAAACTCACACTTTAATTTATCAAATGAGTTGCAAAATTAATAGAAAATATAGGTAAGACTTTGACAAGGTTAGAAATAATGATCTTTATTTGAAATAATAATTTGCTCCTTCAAACTTTGCTTTCGCCAAACAATACTCCCTTTGCATCAATTACAGCATTGCAGACCTTAGGCATTGTAGCTGTTAATTTGCTGATGTCATCCGGAGAAATTTCACCCCATTCTTCCAGAAGCCCCTCCCACAAGTTGGATTGGCTTGATGGGCACGTTTTGCGTACCATACGGTCAAGCTGCTCCCACAGCAGCTCAATGGGGTTGAGATCTGGTGACTGCGCTGGCCACACCATTACAAATAGAATACCAGCTGCCTACTTCTTTCCTGAATAGTTCTTGCATAATTTGGAGGTGACTTTGGGTCATTATCCTGTTGTAGGATGAAATTGGCTCCAATCAAGTGCTGTCCACAGGGTATGGCATGGCGGTGCAAAGTGGAGTGATAGCCTACCTTATTCAAAATCCCTTTTACCTTGAACAAATCTCCAACTTTACCAGCCCCAAAGTAACCCCAGACCATCACATTACCTCCACCATGCTTGACAGATGGCATCAGGCTCTTCCAGCATCTTTTCAGTTGTTCTGCTTCTCAAAATGTTCTTCTGTGTGATCCAAACACCTCAAACTTCGATTCGTCTGTCCATAACACTTTTTTCCAATCTTATTCTGTCCAATGTCTGTGTTCTTTTTCCCATATTAATATTTTCCTTGTATTAGCCAGTCTCAGATATGGCTTTTTCTTTGCCACGCTTCCCTGAAGTCCAGCAGTCCGGAGTCGCCTCTTCACTGTAGATGGTGACACTGGTATTTTCGTGGGTACTATTTAATGAAGCTGCCAGTTGAGGACCTGTGAGGTGTCGATTTCTCAAACTAAAAAAGAACACAAACAGCACCGTGCCGTACCTAGCACATTATCCTTTGTACCAAAACAATCTATTTAAGATACAAGGCCAAGTGAAGAATCACCTCATGATATGTGTTAAAATGCCAAACAGATATCACCTCTCAGAGGTTCCTACATGAGCATCAGTGAACCACCAAAATAGTAGAAAAGTACAAGACCGAACATCTATATATGCAATAGATGAACAAATAAGCAGATGGATCCGAGCTATCTGGAATCATCTGATTGGAGATGTTTGTACATAATTCATGTGCATTTGTTTCTACCACCGGAAGTAGGTGGGTGGAAACTATTGAATGTATAATGCTATAAGAACGGGCGAAAATGCCCATAATCATTAGAATGACCTAAACGGACACTTGAAGAAGGAGCTGACATAGCTCCGAAACACGTTGTGTGATTGGTTTTATGTTGAAGGACTGAATAAATTTCATCTGAGGGTAAGCGCGGATCCATCTGCTTATTTGTTCATCTATTGCATATATAGATGTTCGGTCTTGTAGATTTCTCAACTAGAGACTCTAATGTACTTGTCTTGTTGCTCAGTTGTGCAGCGGGGCCTCTCACTTGGCTTTCTACTCTGGTTAGAGCCTGTTTGTGCTGTCCTCTGAAGGGAGTAGTACACACCGTTGTAGGAAATCTTCAGTTTCTTGGCAATTTCTCACATGGAATAGCCTTGATTTTGAAGAACAAGAATAGACTGTCGAGTTTCACATGTGGAGTTCTCTTTTTCTCACCATTTTGGGAGTTTAATCGAATCAACAAATGTAATGCTCCATATTCTCAACTAGCTCAAAGGAAGGTCAGTTTTATAGCTTCTCTAACCAGTAAAACTGTTTTCAGCAGTGCTAACATACTTGCACAAGGGTTTTCAAAGATTTTCTAACCATCCATTAGCCTTCTTACACAGTTAGCAAACACAATGTACCATTAGAACACTGGAGTGATGGTTTCTGGAATGGACCTCTATATACCTAGGTAGATATTGCATTAAAAACTAGATGTTTGCAGCTAGAATAGTCATTTACCACATTAACAATGTATAGAGTGTATTTCTGATTCATTTAATGTTATGTTCATTGACAAAAACTGTGCATTTCTTTCAAAAAATAATGGAATTTCTAAGTGACCCCAAATTTTTGAACGGTAGTATATATATATATATATATATATATATATATTCCTCTATATATCTATCTACAGTATATATATACAGCGCCGCACCTCCCATGAGGTGACCTGAAGCGAGCGCTTCAGGCGGTGCTGTCAGGACCCCAGGGAGGGCGGCATTTTTGATTACCTAAGCCAGTCCAGGACAAGCTGTCCTGGACTGGCTTAGCACCGAGCGGTGGTTTGGGGAGGCCACTGGAGCAGCGCTGCTCCAGCAGCCTCCCCTCACGCTCAGGCAGAGAGCAGGTCATCTCCGTGCCTGCTCTCTGCCTGCGAACGGCGCTAAGCCCCGCCCCTTCACTTCATCCCGCCCCTTCGCTCGACCACGCCCCTTCACTCCGCCCCCTCCTCCGGGGGGGGGGGGCAGCTTTCTGTAGTTCGCCTCGGGTGGCAAAAGGGGTAGGTTCACCCATATATATATATATATATATATATATATATATATATAGTGGGGAATCACTCAGGTAGATGCTTGTAGCAGTGCAGGGACACAGACACTGGATTGCACACAAGTTCAGGCTTTATTCACATGTACTGCATACACTGCTTTTGCAAAGCCATGGGATAGACAAAACAAAACCCTTCTCGGCTGAGAAACTAGCTTAAACGTAAGGAAATTTTTCCCTGACTATACAGGAGACTGGCTACCAGTCTCCCACCTTGGCAACAACAACGGGTGGCACAGTACCTGCTGTGACACACCTTGAAGTAGTTTGAACAGGCTTTTATTCATATACAGATAACGTGTTTGGGGTATGATTGGAGGCATGAGAATGCTGACGTGACAATGTTTTGTGTGGAAACTCCACACGTCAAAGGTTGCTAAGGGGTTAAAGCATTTTAATGAACATATTTATTGGTCATCTGCTATTGACACTTATTGATAACAAAAAAAGTATAATAGTGTAGTACACATTTTTTACAGCATCACCAATCTATATTAAAAACATTTGATTAAGTTAAGGCAAAGGTATATATTTGTACAGTATATTTCAATGCATACAGTTATTGATTGTTTATGGAAAATATAGATCTGCACATCAAGAAGTTTCCCTGTATACATATTTTATACTTATTCATTTAAAAGTAGTTTGTTTTTGATACCGTTCTATACTTCTTTTTTTCTTTTATATATAAAAAGTCATTCTTAGTAAAGAAATAAAGAAATGGTCACTCTATGAAATGAACTTCCTTTCCTTTGTAAAAGAAATAAACAATAGATGATCTGATTCTGATCCGCCATGTCTAAGTCCAGAAACATGTGTGTGTAAAGAAATGGTTTAGACCAGTGGTTCTTAACCAGGGTTCGATCTCACCCTAGGCCATATGCACGATTAATTTTGTGTACCAGTAAAAAAACATATACCTATGTCTTGAATTTGGAAAAAAATCATATTTGATTTATCACTAAAGAAGGCTTCGGTGAATGTGCATATGAAACTAGTGGGTTTGGTACCTCAAACAAGGTTAAAAGCCACTGGTTTAGACAAAAGCACCTGCAACTCTGGACTGCATCTCCTTACAAAGCGTATTTAGATGAACTGTATTATATTGTACCATACTCTCATTGTTCCAGTGAGACTAATGTGGCATTCAGACTTCCGCCGGTGACCTCTGGCAAGCTGTCCCTATTCAGTTTTTCTGGGGATTTAAGTGGAAACACAAAAGAAGGACAGTGGCACATTATTGTTACTGGGGATGCAATTGGGGATATTGTCACTCCTTAGGGAGAGACCACCATATAGGTGTGTGGAGTCTTATAAAGCCATTTTCGCTCCACTGTGGGGGATTGTGGTAAGAATATGCAAATGTGTTTCCCAGGATGTAAATAGAGAACACTGCCTCTGTATGCTGCCCTCTATTGGAAGCAGCTCCCTTGAACATCATGCCTGACTTTTAAACAAGCCTTTAATTGTAATGATGTGGGATTTTGCCAAGTCAGTATCATTGCAACTGTAGACGGCGTCGATTCGATCTGATTGGATCTCATCGGAACAGTATAGGGAGAGCTGACTTGGCAGAGGTGAGAGACTTCTAGACCAGATTATGGGGATGCAATGTTATATTTTGGTGTGTTTTGCACTGTTTACAATTGTGTATTAGAATTATTCTTATTTTGTAGGAGCTATGTCTTTACTAGAGATGGATGAACCTATTTGTAATGAACTGGGGTCGAACTCAAATTTCCAAATTTTTTCTTTTTTTAGCAAAACTAAAGACTTTGTGATTTGCATTGGACAAACTAAGATGGTGACAACATTGGTGGCAGCTGCACTGTCTTGTGCTGTAAGCCTGACTTCTTCATCTGACTGCTTAAATTTAGCCTGACGGCTAAATCCAATGGTAACTTCTCTCTTCTTACTCTTTTGGACCTCGCTGCAGCATTTGACACTGTGGATCATCATCTCCTCCTCACTATGCTCCGCTCAGTCGGCATCAAGGACACTGCGCTCTGCTGGTTCTCCTCTTATCTCTCAGACCATACTTTGGGCCAGTTCACACGGAGTTAACGGGCGCGTATTCTGGCACGTATACATGTGTCAGAATGTGTGCACTCAAAACAGAATCACATTCATTTCAATGGGTCGTTACGGGCGTATAATGCGTGTCATTTTGCACGCACAATTTTTTCGGTCGCAAAATTACGCACGCAAAATTACACACGTTATATGCCCGTAACAATACATTGAAATGAATGTGATCTGTTTTGAGTGCTCCCATTCTGACATGTGTATACCTGCCAGCATGCGCGCCCGTTAACTCCGTGTGAACTGGCCCTTTCAGTGTATCATTTGCGGGCTCTGTTTCTTCCCCTCTTTCCCTTACTGTTTGGGTCCCTCAGGGCTCTGTCCTAGGCCCCCATTGGACAAACCATCACCAAATTTGGCTTCCGGTACTATCTTTATGCTGATGACACCCAGATATACATATCTTCCCTGCACTAATACAGAACACCAGTGACTGTCTTTCTGCTGTCTCAAATATCACTTATTGTTGCTGTGATTCACTCTCGCCTTGACTACTGTAACTCCTTACTAATCGGTCTTTCCCTTGCCAAACTCTCCCATCTACAATCTATTCTGAATGCAGCGGCCAGGCTCATCTATCAGGCTAGACGCTACAGTGATGCCTCTGGTCTGTGCCAGTTGCTACATTGGCTTCCTATTCATTATAGAATAAAATATAAAGTTATCACCCTCATCCACAAGGCTCTCCATAATGCTGCACCTCCATACATCTCCTCCCTCTTCTCAGTCTACCACCCAACCTGTGCTCTCTTTTCACTCAATGACCTAACACTTACATCCTCTATTATCAGAACCTCCCACGCTCATATACAAGACTTCTCCCAAGTTGCACCACTTCTCTGGAATGTTCTACCCCGGACAATCAGATTAACTCCCAATTTCTACAGCTTCAAGCGCAAACTAAAGACACATCTTTTTAAACTGGCCTATCACAATTCCTAATGTTTACTCACATCGTCAAGTTACTGGTGGTCATTGCCATACCACTTAGTGGACTCCACTGCATTTTGCCAACTGATGGCACATGCACAATCCTGATGGAGATTACTTAACCAAAATTATTTCTCTAGGAAAGCTGACCCTGCTTGATATTGCCATGGAGATATCTACTTGTAAATGTCCATGTGGGGAAAGGTGCATGCCACCATCAACACATGGAGCAGATATTATGGAAAGGGATTAAACATGTGTATAACAAAAGATGTGTAATTGCAATAATTTTCTGGTAGAAATTTTGCAGAGAAATTTTAGTGGTACCAAAATTTACGGTGATGACTAATTTGTTTTTCTCTAAAATACATAAATTAAACCAAATTACATTAAAGGGGTTTTCAAGGCAAAAAAAAAATGTTTTTTTTTTTTTTTGTTTTTTTGTTTAAAGGTCTGTTAGTGCTATTAATGGGTTAATAAATGCACTCATGTACCTTTAGCCATGTTTTGAGTGATTTCTGGGTGTCTCTGGGAGCTCCTGGTATCTTCCGCATTTGTTTACATGGTTCAGCCCACTACTAGCTCTTCCCAACCTACTTATCCTAACTCCATTATAACTGACCCCATTACATACTTACCGCTCTTCATTCCTTCCAGGCTTCTCCCTTTGGGACGGCTCCTCCTTCTTTTCTGGCTGCTGGAGCTCTAGTCCCAGCACTGCTCTGTGCTTTGCAGCAATGATCCACCTCTACTGTGCAGGCATGGGAACTGCGCAGTAGAGGTGGATTATCGACAGCAGAGCGTAGAGCAGTGCTGGGACAAGCGCCGGCAGTCAAAAAAGGAACCGTCCCGCAGGAAGAAACCTGGAAGGTAAGTATGATGGAGTGGATGAGGGAAGGGGAGTAGTAGTGACATTTCTGGAACGGGCAAACGGATCATCACTGGATAACCAGCAAATGTCCCTGGGGCGGTGAGTAAATGGGTAAATATACATTTTTGATTAAATATGTTTTTTAGAAAGTAAGAGGGTATTTAGATTAGTGTAGGGATTTCCATTTATCCCGGACAACCCCTTTAATGATACTTTCATTCTAAGCATGACAAGGAGACTAAAAAATTGTTTGCAGTGACTCTTTATTATGCCCTGATGATTAACCCCTTAACGCTAAATCACGTATCTGTACGTCAGGGAATGTGGTTAGTTCCCGCATTCCCACGTACCTGTACGTGATGGAGATCGCAAGGGCTCAGAAGCAGAGCCCGTGCGATCTCCACGGGAGGCCGGCTGTATCTGACAGCCAGGCTTCCCCTGTAGCAGCAGGGATGGTGATTGCACCGACCCCCGCTGTTTAACCCTTAAGGTGCCATGATCCATAGTGATCATGGCACCCTAGGAGTTTGGCCAGCTATAAAGCATGCTGCCGGCTGCATAAGGAGTCTGTGTTAGCTGTAATTTACAGCTACACGCTGCTCCTTAATCCCTCCCCCCATGGAGCGAGCTCCGATGGGGGGAGGGTTAACCCCTTGGATGCCAGGACGAGAGGAAACTAGTCTATGCATCTGCATAGCTAGCTTCCTCTATAGACTGCAATACACGTGTATTGCAAGTCTATAGTTAGTATTGAACCAGCAATCCTCTCTGATCGCTGGTTCTAGTGTGCTTACAGCACAAATGTAAAAAAGTTTAAAAAAAAAAATAATAATAAAGTGTGTAAAACAAACAAACAAAACAAACAGTTACATTTCTTGTAAATCTGGAAAATCGCTGTTACACTTGTAAGCCTTGTAACATCCAAAATAAATTAAAATACAATCAAAAGATGATGCCGATATAAAGCAGAGATATGGGAGATAATATTTATTCCTGTATTTGGGTGATATGGTTATCTGCCTGAAAAGCAGAGAATTTCACATTTTGAAAATTGCAATTTTTTCCAAATTTCCATCAAATTTCCTATTTTTTTAATAAGTAAATACAAAAATATTAATTAGTGTTTACCACTAACATGAATTATAATGTGTTACAAGAAAAGAATCTCAAAATCACTTGTGTAAGTTATAGCGTCTCAAAGTTATTGCCATTTAAAGTGACACATGTCACTTTTGAAAAAATAGGCCTGGTCCTTAACATACTTTTTGGCTGTGTCCTTAAGGGGTTAAACAACTTTCAACAAAATTAACTAAGCTTTTTAGTAAAATAATTGCTCACAATAAATAAAGCTGTGTACGTTATCTAACATGGACTAACCTAAGTTTTAGAAAGAGCATATGATAGATATATACCGTACATGTATTCCAAGTCCTCCTCCAATACAAGTATCATAGGCAGGACTCCACTCTGAACCTTTATGGTAGAGAAGATTAGAGATGCCTGAGATTATTGGAAACATTTTCCAGAGAAAGAAGGAGATTAGTTATCAACTTTCTAAGGAAGCCTTCACACAGAGTAACGCCGGGTTCAATGTGTGCTTATTTTTACTGGCGTAGAAATGCGAGGGTAGCGTTTACGTCACGTTTATGTGGCGTTTTTTTACTATGAGCGTATACACGGCGTTTGTGATAGCAATGCACTATAGCGCTAAGGCCCCATGTTGGCATTTTTTGTTGCAGATTTTTTACTTTTCTTTATAGCCAAAGTAAGGAGTGGCTTGAAAAGGAAAGGAAAATATAAAGGAACTTAGACACTAAGGGTGCATTCACACGGAGTAACGTGCCGCGTGACCTGGCACGTATATGCCATGTGAGATTTTGAGCATCGTATACGCTCCCATTGATTTCAATGGGAGCCTGGATCGTATACGCCGCGTTATTTTGCGCAAAATAACGCGGCGTATACGATCCAGGCTCCCATTGAAATCAATGGGAGCGTATACGGGGCTCAAAATCTCACACGGCGTATACGTGCCAGGTCACGCGGCACATTACTCCATGTGAATGCACCCTAAGGGAGCGTTCACACTACCATCGGTGTTCAACAGCTAGCGTCCGATGCTAATGTCCGCACAAAATCTTGCGTGGACATTAGCATCAGACACTAGCTGTGTCCGTTACATTTTGCATTGATTTAAATGGGACATCATGTGCATTCTTTAATGTCCGTGGCTGTCCTTAACTGTCCGTTCACAAAGATGTCTGATTTTTCAAGCGGACAGCTAAATCCTACATGTAGGTTTTTGCTGTCCGCTTAAAAAATCGGACATCTTTGTGAACGGACAGTTAAGGACACCCACAGACAGTAAATGAACGCACCCAATGTCCATTTAAATCAATGCAAAACGTAACGGACACAGCTAGTGTCCAATGCTAATGTCCACGCAAGATTTTGCGCGGACATTAGCATCGGACACTAGCTGTCGGATACCGACGGTAGTATGAACGCTCCCTTAGAATTTAGCACTTAGACGTGCTGTTTAATCCACTCCTGACTTTGTGGCAGGGACTTCCACTGGAAAAGCTCCACGGTGCTACAGAGACTGAACAGCAGCCTGGAGCAATGGGGACAGGTCAGTATGTTTTTTGGGGGGAGTGTTTTCACCTACCTTGGCCTCCTGCCACAGTACTAAAATACCCTGCACATTTTTTTTAATGCCTTTTTGCTGTCTGATATGACGCGAGATTGTGCCATCAGATTCAGGCTAAAGACCACTACATCTGTACAACATAGAGATGATGAAGTACAATACATAAGCAATTTGTTTTTGTGTGAAATGTCTAGTTAGGTTAGATACAGTTCTGGACCATCACTGCTTAGCTCAGTAAGAAAGTGATGTCATTATGTAGTTAAAAATGCTTTATTGAAATATCAGTGTTTATCTCTGAACACTTCTTCGATTGTGTAGATGAGCACATTACCTTGTTTCTTTGAAGTTTGGTATAAAGGTTCACATAAAGCTTACCCTCCATGTTCTCATTTCCTTTTTTCCTGTTCTTGTATAGCAGGGTCACAGTGAGGGAACAGCAG
This sequence comes from Leptodactylus fuscus, assembly GCF_031893055.1. Taxonomy (NCBI): domain Eukaryota; kingdom Metazoa; phylum Chordata; class Amphibia; order Anura; family Leptodactylidae; genus Leptodactylus; species Leptodactylus fuscus. The sequence goes on along the minus strand of NC_134265.1, from coordinate 176,346,222 downwards.
GGGAGACTTTGTCTCCCTTCGAGACGTTTTCTTAAGAGAATATAACAATAACTTTAGAAGTCAGAGGATTCACAGATTAAACTTGTAGTATCTTATACAATTACATAGGAATAGTATTACATTTTGCAGGGATTATTCTACTATACCTGTACGCACCTCCAGAATAAGTAATATTTTTTCCAGATGTTGATGGAAATTTCCAGTCCTATGAAATATTTGGCACCAATTGACCAAAATTTGCATGAAGAAGTCTGGAGTGCAACGCATTAGCACCATCTGAAAAAACTTAGGCAAACAGAATGTGTCATATCCCATTGTAACATGTATATCACTTAACACCCTTATACCATCTTCTAAAATCAGCTTCCAAATTGCAAGCAGATGATCACACCTAAAACGTGAAAAATATTTCTGTGCAGTGATCTAAGAAAGGTATCAGCTTAATGGTTCGTTGAACTTGACCTCCTTCAGCAAAAATAGCAGTGGGCTGTAATGAGACATATGACATTCTCTATATTATTATCGTTTTCAGGTTTATGGACATTCTTATCATAAAGAAAACTGAAGCAGGCTGCGAGCCTAAGCTCTCCAAATAGGGAAAGAACAAAAATATTTATAGATATTTTTGGTGTCTTTAAAGTTTAAATATAAACAGCTCTGGAAATCTGGTGGTGTGGTGCTAGATTCTTCTTCCAATAACAGTCATGTAGTGCCTGGAAACATGAGATTTAGTACCTGAGGGATTGTAGTCTCAAATACCTTACACTTTTTATACACTGCCAAGAATTTAAATTGGGAAAAGCTGGGGACTGACAAACGTGTTATCCCCAGGAGCCTTTTGGCCTTGTTTTATCTGACTCTTTTACTTTTCTTAAAGCATTCATAAGAGGAGACTCAAGTATAGCCTTGTTATTACAAAAGAACAATGACGTTTGGAAATGCAATATAAATTTAGTTCCAAAGTTCCATAAAGAAATGAGGATAGTGCTTAGTTAGAGTGGCTTCTTAGTGGACATGTTGTATTAGGCATGGTGGCCAGGGCGTATCTATAGGGTTGCAAAGATAGCAAAGACCCTGGAGCCTCAGGGGACCCAAAGGCTTTTCTGTAAGATATGAAGACATCAGTATTATAACCAGCACATGGTATTTGGGGACTCAGGATTTTGCACTGGGTTCCAATAACAATGTACTGCCAATGCATCTCTGTCTAGTCCTCACAGAAGTTCTGCCCAGACATTACTCTGAGCACCTGGAGTTTCACTGGCAGAGAAAAGACATCCACAACACCTGGCTTCACAATTTGGTTTTCCCTTTTGTTGTTCAGCAGATATTTGCAGGGTCATCAAAAACAGTGGAAAGTTAGCACTACTTGTACAGTTCTCCAGGTTGTGGCAATGAACAACACCATTACACTGTTACAGGGAACACACTGCCAATCACTACTGGACCCAGATTCCCACTCTCTAGGTGTTTGCTGAGGTGTGCCAGTTTACTGAACTGGCTAATGTCTAGGTGGAGATATACCTCTCCTTTCTAAAAGTTGTTTCCACAGCTCTGCTAACGCACATGGCCTTACTAGATGTTACCTCCTTCAACAGCAAGACTTCCTGGTCATCCAAGCCATCTCTGCATGGCCCCATTATCAGGCTCAGGAATTGTCGTTAAAGGGGTTGTCCCATCTCAAGGATCCTTTCTATAGTGGTAGCTCATGTAAATTGAAGACTTTTACTAAATATATTGCTTTAGAAATGCTGCTGATTTGTTTGCCTGCTATGTGACCTTGTCCCTCCAATTGTTTACACAGCATTGCTATAACCACAGACCTATAGAACAAGTGACGTCACTTACACACTGCTCTTGCCGGCAGGACAATTAGCTTAGCTAAATGCAGTTTTCTGATAAAGCCACACAGATAACACTAAGTCCATTCTGTACAAGCATCTGCATATTAACTGATCTGCGTAAGTATTGTGATCCTTCTCAAGCCCATTCAGCAAGAGGGAGGAGGGGGAAAAGAAATACAGGAAGTGAGAAGAACAGACTGCAGGCAGACTGCTAAAAAAAACACTAAGATGGGAAAACACCTTTAAATAGTGAGCTATCTCCCACCATGGATAGAACACTGATTGTGCAATGAGCTACACTAGTTAAAGACTCATAAGCATGCTTATGGCATGTGATACAACATAGTGCAAGTAAATCGAAATGAAATAACATAACCGATAAATTAGACTATGCCAAGCTGTGTAGCACTAACTGGCTAAAACTGTGCTCCCACTTTATGTACAGTTGTAGATGACACATATGTTTAACCCTTCCCTGAGGAACAGACCAACTGATCAAGGCGTGTGTCTGCGCCGCCTTATAGTTTGACAAGAGTGAATAATGATCCAAGTCACTCTGCTGATTTTACTAACTAAAGTGGTCAATCATTATGATATCAATAGAATCAGTTAACAAATAATTGTCGATTTCTTTGAAGAAATTGAGAAACTAATGCGACTAATGCTTGTCTATAGAGGTACAGTTTAAAACATAACTACAGCTTAAAATCCCAGGAGTTCAACTGTTACCCTCAGGGGAAGTATGACTTAGTCTTACATGACAACTATTCACATGAATGTTCAATCTTGTGACATATAGATGTGACAGCTCTCCTAGTGTGTTAGCTCTTTTTTGTTAGCGTTTAAACAGTCTGGTTGTAAGAGGGGGAGCAAAGGGAGAAACCCCGTTTATAGGGATAAAGATAAAGGCTCTAGTGCCTCATAAAAACACACCAGCACTATAAATGGTGCACAGAAGGTAGGACTCCTGTTATATGTTTAGCATTTTGCACTAGAGCCCAGAAGCTTCAAATTACATTTCTGCCCCTCTGTGACATCCATAAAGCATGACCTAATACAGGATATAGAAAGGAGTTGTTTTAGTATAGTAACCCATTAAAATCTATGTTTGTTAAAAAATATAGTGATCCATTTTAATAGAGTTCTTTAAGGCATAATATTTCTTCCTGGACTGTCACCCATTTGGTCAATAAATGTGATTTCCATGATTTTCTCTTCTTTGTGGTCACATTATCAGATAGGGACTGGGCCGCACTGCTAATGAGGCAAGGTGAGGCAACCGCCCCAGCAGGTAGCGGCCTATTTAACTACCTCCCTGGGCCTGCTCAGGCTGCCCCCCACTTCCCCTTCTGCTATACGACGCGGGTGGTGGCCGTGATCAGGCCCGGGCCCAGGCCGCGAACCTCAACAATTACCACTATTATTATACTCAGGGGTCTTTTCAGACCCCAAGTATAATAATTGAAGCCCCAGGAGAGGTGAAGGAACATAATAAACACTGTTACTCACCTCTCCTAAATCCAATGTTACGCCTAGCAGTCTTCGGGCCTATATGGTAATATCCCAGACGTCACGTGTTCTTTGAAGACTAGTGCCCTGGTCATTAGCCCAGTTTTCCCCCTCCTGGTCAGGAAAGGTCAATTACAGATTTGAGAGCAGGGATAGTAACAAAATGTTATCTTTCTTGCACCACTGCAAAAAATATAGGGGGATAAGCTCCTGGGGAAAACATTTGATTACTGAATAAGGGGGTAAGGGGCCCAGCATTCTCCCTAAGTTTCTTCTTCTCTCCACTTCATTTCAAGTGGACAAGAAGTGGAAGTGCCACAGCCCAGATGGAGGAAACCAGAGGATGGGAGTAGTAGTGGCAGATGGCGTGCCACCAGCTAGGCTGAGCAGACTCAATCACTCTCCCCAGCTTGGCTCCTAGGCCAGACACCACTGAGGGAGTCCTGCAGCAATAACAGATGGTGGTGGTAGTAGTAGTCTCCCCAGGGTGCTTCAAGTTGGAAAGGGGACCTCTCTACTCTGAGCCAGTGTGATGGAATTTGGAAGGAACGAAGGAACTAATCAGGCAGGCAGTTGTGCAGTTGAAACAGGGTGTTACTTTACTCAGCAACTGAACAACAATAAGATAATCCTTTAATAGTCCCACCATGGGGAAATTCAGTGTCTACAGCAGAATGGATAATACAGTAATATATTTTAAGAAAGAACAAGAAAAGATAATAGGAAACATAGCAACTAAGAAGAAAACTCAGGACTCAGGATCATTTTAATTCTTTGTGTGGCGTGATCTTCACTTAGTCTGATGTTGAATATACAGTCTGACCTCAGTTGGTAGCAAGGACCTCCAATAGCGTTCCTTCTCACACTTGGAGTGAAGCAGTTGGTCACTGACTTTAGTGCCCAGTGCTATCACGGTTTCATACATAGGATTGGAGTTGTTGTCCAGCATTGAGCTCACCATGGAAAGTATCCTTATGTCCAATACAACAAACAGCTTCCAAATGGGGGTTGTAGTTCTCTAGTGGCCAACTATTGGTCTTGGGAGGGTGCCCAGGAATTTTAAGGCTCTAGTAATAAACACCACTCCAACTATAACTCCTCTCCTCCTCCTATTCCAGCAGCAGATACTGGGTTCAAGGTAGTCCTGACAGGAGTCAGCTTACATTATGTTAATGGATCCCACTGCTCCTCCTGGCACAAAGTCGAGCTGTAGACAGCTAAAACTCTCAGGTTCACAGCTGTATCTAGTAGAGCCTTAGGCTTGAATCTTTCTCCTCAGGGGCTGTATGGAAGCCATTGGAGATCTATCGACAGGGATAACCTGAAAGATTTATAGGAGTCTAGAGATTACATCCAATTTAGGGTTTTTAGGGTTCCTTACTGGGTTTTGGTACAACTGTGATGAGCATAATCAGCGATTGAAGAGCAAATGTGTAGAACTCGCCTATATTCATAAAAACTTTCATTAGAAACAGGCTGAGCATTTTTGGAAAGATATTTGTAATACTTTAGCAAGAAGCCATCAGGTCCAGGGGACTGCGGGATCGATTTAAAGGCTGACATAACCTCTTTCTCTGAAAAAGGCTTGTCAATGATGTTACAAATGTATATTTATATTCTGGCCTGCAGTTCATTCTAGGTCTACGAACTGGCCCCAGAGGTTGTAAAGTTCATGTTAATACCATCGAAAGGCATTAGCTATATTGGCTGAATTGTGGAAATCCCATCCCGGGTCATCCTGAAGACAGGGAATGTAGGTCTGTGCAGTGGAAGGGTACAAATGTCAGACAAGTGAGCATTTGCATTTGTTTGAGTATTCATAGAATTATTGTTTTATCCAGTGTTTCACACTAAGGAGATTATTGTCTAAAAGGGTGTGTGGCTCCTCCCTTGTTTTTAAGAGCACGTTTAGAGTAGGTAGGGAGTGGGTTTATTTGTGAGAAGATTGGAGAAAATTAATTTTGGCTGGGGGTGTAATTTTTTTTTAATTTAGTGACATACTTGATACTCCACACATTTAAATGCTTCCCATTTAACCAGAAGCACCTCCCTGCCTGTTTGCAATCCTTGGTCTTACTTCCTCTGTGCCTCCCCAACTTGTAACAACTTCTAGCAGATTCCGCACTCCCAACCTACTTTCATACTGCGGGGAATGTCAAAGAAAGCTACCACCCACGCCACCCTAAGCCACAAAGATCTCGCCATAGATGTTGCATGGCTTCAGGACTTGAGATACCCCCATGTTATATTGCCCTGGTTGAGCACATGCAACAGCGACATCGCCAGCTTGGCCAGAAATCCTTCTATGAATGGGGTCAATAAAGTCATTTGCCTCCTGTCCCCAGTTTGGTTCGAGAGATGGTCTGTCATATCATGTCAATCAAAACACTCTGGAGCAGGATCTCTCATCTCACTACGGACTTAGCTTCGACTACACTACTGCAAGTCCCTTTATATTTTGCCCCTGCACCCCCTCACACCTCCAATCAGAAATCCCCTCCCACACTTAGCTTATTTCAATACATCAATGACATAGCCCTACCATGTGTTTTATGGACAGTGTGAACCAACTAGAGTTGCCCTTCTTCCAAACAGAACCTGAACTGGGCAGTTCCAACCACCTAAGGGGAAAAGCAGTGGCACTGATGGCTAAATGGTGCATTTATATAAATGCATTCTAAAAGCTTTCAATGCTGTCTCACTGGATATGCTCTTCTCATCATCCTTCCTCCATGCCCATGTCATCATTTTGCCCAAGGAAGGCAAGGACCTCCAACCTTGCCCTAGGTACAGACCTATCTCTCTGACCAATACAGAAGCTAAATTATTTGTTAAACTCGCAAACTTCTTGGGTCACTACATGGGTGCAATGATACAGAGTTCCTTATGTCCTTCATGAGATTTTTCCTACCATTTCTGACAAATGCTGGCATTGCGCTGCTGGTCGAGGCACAATGCTACACATTTGGTGGAATTACCCAGTATTACACCCCTTTTGTCAAGAGATTTGCAGAGTCATTAAGGCTGTCACTGATGTTGCATTGGAGGATGACCCAGCCCCTCTCCTTCTCTACATATTTCCTGTTGATAGCAGCCAGGACCATCACTCTCCAACTCTAGGAAATCTACATTACCTCTATCTATGTTGGATGGGCTCCAGGAAATCCTGCACATTTGGCTAATGGAGGACCTAATCGCGGAACTCAGACAAGATGACAGTGCTCACCAGAAAGCGTGACTCTGATGGAATACTTTCTATTACTCATCTGCCTTTCACACCCTGTTTTACGCTCCTTCTCCTTGACTTCTCCGTTAGGCTCCATGTCTCTTTTCCCCTATGCTCTCACCATACCTCCCATTGTTCTTAATTACATTTTCCTTGTTTTTTATTGCTCAGCTGCATCCGGGTTTATGTGCCCTCCTTCCTAATCCCTTCTGTGTCTCCACAAGGTATCTTCCTCACCTCCTTCCTTTTTCCTTAATTACTGTTTTGGACATTCTTTTCATTTTTTATGACACTCTTGTATTTTTCTTTGAAAATCTTAGCAAAAACATTACTGTACTGGACCTGGTTGCTAATGCTGCTGTTTTAACTACTCCTGACACTGGTTGAGTGAGATGGGCTGGGAGACCACCTCAGAGGCCATCTGGGTACACATGCAAATGGGAATTTCAGTAGACTCCCTAAACGCTGTGGTATACAGTTTATCCCTATAATTTCAAATGTTTATTCCCTTTGGGAAGCAGGGAAGAATTCCCCCATTTTGTCTTTATAGCGAGTGTCTAAGAGCTCTCCCATTCAGTACTGTGAACCCAGGGGTCTGCCATACTTGATGTTCTTAGCCAGCGTGGGTGTCATTTTCGTCATCATCATCATCATCATCATCATCATCATCATCATCATACTGAAAGAAAGGGTCAGCCTTCTCTCCTGGCTGTGCCTGTGACATATCAAGGGCTCCTTCTACATCCAATGGAGAGTCTTCCTTATTCTCCTCCTCTTCCAGTCTAGGAGTCAAAGTTCCTCCACCATAATGACCCTGACCCAGATCCTCATCCTCCTCCATCAACATAAGGCAATGATATTGACTAAGAGGTGGAAACTGTTCTTCCTTCTCCTGTGAGATAGGGGGATGAGTGTGTTTCCTGTAAGATTGGGGGACCACATTGCAGATGCTGTAGTCATTCCTGCTGACAAATTTGGTTTCTTCTTCAAAAGACTTGAGAAGCTTGCACACTTCCATCATGAGTCTCCAATGATATATCTTGAAATAACACATTGTCCTTGTGGTCTTCTGCAGGCAATAATTTTTCACTGCTTTCTGCTGCTCACACAAACACTCCAGAATGTTTAAAGTGGAGTTCACCAAGTTAGAATGTCACAGATAAGGTGGTGCAAAGGCATCTCATTTTGTCGCATACCGACATTCCATACCATTATCTCTCCCATGATCAATTTATATCCTAAAATAAAAAAAAAACTACCAGCTCCAACAAAATGTTAAAAAAAGATCAATTAATACCCAGGACTGTATCTATAACATTGGGCACCCTCTACATTAAGAGAAAAGAAGGTTTTTGCAAAAGAGATTTCATTTTTGTAAGAGCAGCAACTATACAACATAGTCAGAGGAAGCTGTAATTATATATTTACTAAAAGAGTTCAAAAAGGGGTGCACATTTATTTTTGCACCCCTTTTTCCCCCAGGATATCTTGACAGATTTGCTTACTCTAATGACAATCAGACAGTCCCATATATTCCAAGTTTCATGAAGGGGCCCATGTTGCTAACAATATTTCCCTTTTTTTAGTTAGCCATTAAAAGTTTCTATTTCCGTTACTAAAACAGTACTTATGTTTTTTTTTTAATCAGTTTTTATTTCTATCAAGACATTTTCAGTAGATTGAATTAGTGAGAGTTATAGACATAATAAACAGAAAAAACCATAACACATGTACATCAAAAGTCCTGGATCTACTGGATCTGTATCAATGAAGGCTAAAAATGGCCTGTGCAAGGTTACTATCGATATGTTTCTTCACTCTATGGCCTTTTGTCCTTGCTCCACGTACTGAATTCCCAAAGAAGTTGTTTGACTGTATATTCTGTCAAAAGGACTTGTGATAAAAAAGAGGGTATGTGTAAATTGAGCAAGCACAGGAGAAAAGACATTATGTATACTGTATATGATATTCTACTTGGTATTGATCAAACCCATTTGGTAGACTGAACATGAACCTAATCATCAGATCCTGCTTAAGCTTTCGCTTCCCCCGGTAATTGACTCTTGCATATTGATTAAGATGTTGATGTGTCCTAAAACCGATTGTCTGTAATGCAGCTGAAAATGGCCTTCTTCTCCTGGTAGTTCTTAGCACTCACTCCGCTTCTGTCACCATGCTCGCTCTAATGGATAAAGCTGTCATTCCACAGCTAGAATATCTTGCAGGCATAGAGACGAAATTAGCAATTCAATAATTTATAGGACATGGAAAAAACTTTACCCAACAACTCTCATTGATTACTGTAAGTGTTTTGACTGCATTTGCCTAGTTTGCATACAGTGAGCACTTTCAGAGTGTTATTGGTTCATTCCACTTTTCGCGATGTATTAAAGAATAGTGATTTGATACAAGCATGATATGAAATCGAAATCCTATTCTGAAACAAATACAAGGCAATTAAGTAAACTAACACATAAGGTCCTTGGCAATGACACAAGAAGGCTTTTTAGTCTTTACGTGAAACACTTTCCTCCACTTCCTTGTTTCATTAATAATCTCCCTACGATATAAGGTAAAAAATATCTTTAAGATAGCCCATCAATGTGAGATCAATGGAGGTCAAATCTAGGAACTTACAATAATCAGCAAAATGACGTTGATCACCTTTCCATACACTATCATATCTTTTCTTTTATTTCTATTAAACTAGGATAGTTTTCATGATGACTTCTGTGACTGGATGTGTTTGATATTGCTTTTGATATTGATGATCTACTGTATATTTTACCAAAACTATATAGTGGATGGGGTTGGAAGCAAGTGGCTTCATCTATTGTATAGTGGCTGTTCTAGATTACTGCAGCTCAGATCCCATAAAACAAAAGGGAAAGCTGTGCTTCAGTAGGCCTTCTTCAATATTTTTTTGAAATTCTTTATTCTGTTACATGTGGATAGTGCTACAGGTTCTCTGCACACAAGGGGCTACACAGTGGCTCAGTGGTTAGCACTGTAGCCTTGCAGCACTGGAGTCCTGGTGTTTAAATCCCGTCAAGGGCAAAAAACAATCTGCAAGGAGTTTGTATGTTCTCCCTGTGTTTGAATGGCTTTCCATCCCATATTTCAAAGACATACTGATAGGGAAAAAATCCACCATTGCAGATAAAAAGTCTGGTCATGTGCATTACAGCTTAGTAACTCCATGGGGATCATAGTAATAGCAGTTAACCCCATCATATCCTTCACATTAACCCCCTGTGTGCCTCACATAAGAGTTACTGATATGTGGGGCATATGGAGGTAATAATTAGGTATCTTCATAATTAAGTTCCTTTATTAGTACCCCCATGTGTCTCACATATTAGTAACCCTTATATGGGGCACACAGGGGTTAATATTATGGACATGATGGGATTAACTGCTATTAATGTGAGGCACATGGAGTTACTGAAACTAAATTAATAACCCCAAATGCCTGACATTAATAGGCAGAGTAACTAAAGGAAGGTCCCTGTGTGATCACTTTACTGTAGCTTCCTCTCCTCCATACTACAGACATCTTCCATAAGACACAATGAATCCTGCACATAATGGCCACTGACTTATCTGCAGATGTTACATTCTATTAGCTACAGGCCCTTTGATGACATCACAGTCACGTGACCTACATGACAAGCCAATCACAGAGCAGTTTCATTAAGGACTTCCCTCTTTGTTTAATTATGCAGGTCCTTGCATGTCTCTATACTCCTTGGACCCTGACTCAAGTATAAGCCAAGGGGGGCTTTTTCAGCATAAAAACTGTGCTGAAAAAAGTTGGCTTATACTCGAGTATATACGTTATGTTGTGGATTTGAAAATCTGCAACATTTTGATATGGCTGTGTGAAATATTTCCCCTATATCTGGTTAGATTTTTGAAAACCCTATCCATGTATACTTAGGGTCAGTGCACACAGAGTTTTTTGGCACTGATTTTGATGCTGAATCTACCTCTAAATAAGCCTCCAAAAAAAGCCTCGCAATAGAACTCCATTGGGAGGCTTTTTTTTTTTTTGAGGCAGATTTTGAGGCGGAGTCAGCGTCAAAATCAGCACCAAAAAACTCAGTGTGCACTGACCCTTGTATTGCACATTGCAGCAGCAAATCTGCTACACCTAAATATGGTGTATAAATTCATACCAGCTTCCTTTACCTTCCTGCACGAGTAATTATATGTAAATATGATTGTATTTGCTAACCATACATGTAAATAGCAATACGGCATAAAGTACTGAAATAATATTGTTATTTACATAAACAATGCACACCCTCATATATACACATAGTACACACTCACATGCTTTAAACACGTTCATCTATATACATTACACATGCACTTACCTTTTTTGTAAAAAGATAAAATCTTAATTTGCTACTAACCTGAAGAAGGACAACACAGCTCAGCGTGCAGCAGAAATATGAGGACTAAGTGCAGTGGAGAAGTTATATTGGGAGGTAAAAGGCAGCATAAAGAGGCGGGCACTGGGAAGTGAAGAAGTTTCATTCCAAAGGGCAGCAGAAAGCTTGGTGTTCTTCCTGTTCTTTTTCCGGTGTCTGTCTCAATAACATTATTTCATGACAGGAAGGGATGCATTGTCTCTAACAGCTCTGACATGGTACACAACATTCCAGAAGCCTGCAGGGGAAGTGGCCTGGTGGGTGGGCTAAAGATCACCTTGGAAAGTGCCGCTGGGGAGAGGCATATCAGCACTATACTTTGCTTCTGTCAGTTATAGTTGTGCAGCATAGCATCAGACTAGCGAGCCCCTTATTCTTGGAGGACCAGTCATGGTTGAACCATATTCAACCTCAATTGTTACACCCCTGCTTCCAGCTCCATCCACTAGGTGTTGGGCTGCCGTGGTTGTATAGGTAGCGAGCGCTGTATGAGCCGATTCCAGGGATTCCACGCGGCCCATCACAGCAGTTGATCAATGAGGAACTGTTTGTGAGACCTCCATCAATCTGATATCTCTGATCTACCATAGGACTAGGTCATCAAGATCAAAAGCCCAGAATGCCCCATTTAGGAGGGAAAGTTGTGAATATACTGCATGTTGTTATAGATACAGTGCTGCAAAAATTTTAGGCAGGTGTGGAGAAAATGCCTCAAAGTAAGAATGCTTTCTAAATTAGAAGGATCAGGAGATAATAGCACTCCTTAAGGAGAGAACACTTTTTCAGGCGTATGGAGACTTACAAGCCATTTTCGCTCAACAGGGGAATTATGGGAAATATATGCAAATCTGTTTTCCAGAATGTAACATGATGCAGGGATTATTGGCAAACTAGTATTTCCATTTCAAAAGGAATGGATTCCCAGCTGTGGAATGCGCTGTTTTGATCTGTTGGATCTCATCAGCACAGTGTAGGCATACTAGTTTGGCAGGGTGATAGACTATAGACCAGGGTCAGGGGATAATAACACTCTTGAGGGCACATGAGGGCCCAGGGCATGTGACTTAATCTAATATATACTTATACTCTCTTCTCCTGGGCTCAGCGTCCTCTACGGCACTCTTCCGTCTTGTGACTGAGGCCTGTGATTATGCCCCAGCGGCCACATATTGACGTCAGTGCGCCCCACATTTCATAATGTTGATAGTTATGTGTAACAACTAGAGCTGCCTTTCCCTGCTGGACCCTTGCACCTAAATAAGCTCAAGGGCCCCTATGCCACATGTGCACACGCAGTAAATATCACATGGTATGGGAGCCTTGCTGAAGGTTTTGCAGTGAAGGCAAGGAGGTTTAAACTGGCACCAATCTCCTAAATTTAGACTGCATCATGATGTACTCTGGTTTTTACAGCTGTGTAACTTCACAAGGGGCCTAAAGCTAGCCATAACCTTCAGAAGGTCCCTGAGAACGCAAGGATCGGAAATGTTAGACCCAGGTGCCCTGTCACGAACTGAACTCACTGGGTCTTGAACCCATGACTTCCTGACTATGTTCTGCGGCCTCAACCATTGCACTATTTGGAAACCTGTTTTGTTCTGTGCTTTACCTTGTCTGGTCTCTTCTGTTGGAGTAATTGGTTTATTAAGATCACCTGTTCTGTGGCCAATCACAGTTTAGCCCGTCCTATATGAACTCACAGCTCACTCCATCCTGTGCCTGATTATTCTGGCTGTCTGCTTCCTGTTGCCCTGAACCGCACCACTGCCTTGCTGCTCTTGTGTACCGAACTTTGCTAACGCCTGACTACGATTGATCTGCTCCTCCTGTGTACCGAACCTTGCTAACGCCTGACTACGATTGATCTGCTCCTACCGTGTACCGAACCTTGCTAACGCCTGACTACGATTGATCTGCTCCTACCGTGTACCGAACCCTGCTAACGTCTGACCACGGTTTCTTCTACTTCTGAGGTACTTATCCTTCATTTATTACTATTTAAGTACTGTACCATTTTCCCCACCAATTGGACTCCAAATCTGATAACTAGCATCGTTACATGCCCATTCCTTCTATAACATCTTCTTTCGTGAAGGGGGTGAGGGCAAATTGAAAGCCCTGATATGCAATACATGCCTAGCCAATTCAGTCACAGATGGCTAACAATTCTTGTCTCTTACAGTAAGCAGCTCACAGAATTGTCTGTGAGTGGCTTAGACAATTCAGGTGCAATTTAAGAGTTTGGCCAACCTAATCCAATGTGTATGATCAACATATCTCTTCCACCCTGCATCAATTGGTGGCTCAGGATAAGCTGATTGCAATAAGAGCTGGGATCTCTGCATAATGTGAAGTAATAAAAGTAATAATTAGCAGAATTAAAAGAGTCAATTGCTTGTTAATTAATAGGCCTATCTCACATTTAAGAAAACTCATATTTTCTATGGAAGGTTAAGAGTTCAACTACATGAGTTCAAAGTTCCAATGAATTACATTGGTTTAAACACAGCAAACTACTGCACATAGAGTGCAGAGGGGTTGAATGAAGACTTATCTTTTGTTCACATATTCATTTATATAATACCTTAATAAATAAAGCAATAAACTCTCGCTATTTTCTAAAATAAATAAATAAATTTTAAAAAAAATACATTACATATAATTTGCAAAAATATTATATTCTTGGGGTTACTAATTTTCTTTTTTTATTTTTAATGTTTTTATTGAAGGTTTTTTGCATAAACAAAGAGAAGTAATAACAAATGAACAAGATAAGGTGAATACAGGTATGGTAAAAGTAGCAAATGTAATCATACATGAATGACAATCAATGTTGGTTGAAATGAAAATACCCATATCAGGGTCAAGTTTTTAATACAATAGATGACATAAAGTAACAAAGCATTTTTGTGGTAACGCTGTTAACTAATGTTAAAAAGAGGGAGTGCCTGGTGGCACAAATGGCAAGCGTCTCTCTGTAATTCTCTAATCAATGAAGGAAAGGAGAGATAAGAAGGAGCTGTAAAAGGTTTTTGATAGTATAGCTTGAAAAAAAATGGGTGAGCTTATCATAGCTACTAGGTAGGGAGAGAGTTGAGGGGGGGAAAGGTTGGGAGAAGGAGAGGATGATAGAGGATAGGCTGGGGAGTGATAGGCCAGGACAGATGAGTTTACAAGATTCAGAAGTTCAGTCTTTTCCAGGGTGCCCATATTTTTTCAAATTTGGGGTGTGTTCTATTTTTCCAACTGGACAGTTCTTCAAAGTGGGAGATTTGATTTACTTTCTCAATCCATTCTAGCTTAGTTGGGGGGTCAGGAGTTAGCCATTTACGGGGTATTAGTGAGTTCACTGCGTAGATTAAAATAGAGATGAGGTTGTGTTTAGAGGGAGTATACTGGAGTGTGGGGCGAGGAGGACCATCGGCTGAGAGAGAACAATGGAGTCAGCAGATATCAGACTTACTACTCTATTTACTTCATTCCAAAATGGTTTTATCAACGGGCAAGACCACCATATATGAGATAGTGACCGGTAGTGACAGGTAGTTTGCATCTCCAGCACGTGTCATTTTTCATCAGATTCTTTTTGTTGAGCCACTGGGGGGTTCGGTACCATCTCGTTAATAATTTGTAGTGTCTCCTGAAGACGCATGCATGGAGAAAAACCATTTGAGTGTTTAAGAATCTGTTGTATTTGAAAGTCAGATAAGGTCAGGTTTAGTTCCTTTTCCCAAGTATATAGGTAGGAGGGGTTTTGTACAGTGTTGGCCAAAAGTATTGGCACCCCTGCAATTCTGTCAGATAATACTCATTCTCTTCCAGAAAATGATTGCAATCACAAATTCTTTGGTATTATCTTCATTTAAATTGCATTCAATGGAAAACCACAAAAAGAATTGTCAAAAAGCCAAATTGGATATAATTCCACAGCAAACATAAAAAAGGGGGTGGACAAAAGTATTGTCACTGTTTGAAAAATCATGTGATGCTTCTCTAATTTGTGTAATTAACAGCACATGTTACTTACCTGAGGTACCTAACAGGTGGTGGCAATAACTAAATCACACTTGCAGCCAGTTGAAATGGATTAAAGTTGACTCAACCTCTGCCCTGTGTGCTTGTGTGTACCACATTGAGCATGGAGAAAAGAAAGAAGACCAAAGAATTGTGTGAGGACTTGAGAAGCAAAACTGTGAGGAAGCATGAGCAATCTCAAGGCTACAAGTCCATCTCCAAAGACCTGAATGTTCCTGTGTCTACCGTGCGCAGTGTCATCAAGAAGTTTAAAGCCCATGGCACTGTGGCTAACCTCCCTAGATGTGGACGGAAAAGAAAAATTGACAAGAGATTTCAACACAAGATTGTGCGGATGGTGGATAAAGAACCTCGACTAACATCCAAACAAGTTCAAGCTGCCCTGCAGTCCAAGGGTACAACAATGTCAATCCGTACTATCCGTCAGCGTCTGAATGAAAAGGGACTGTATGGTAGGATACCCAGGAAGACCCCACTTCTTACCCAGAGACCTAAAAAAGCCAGGCTGGAGTTTGCCAAAACTTACCTGAGAAAGCCAAAAACGTTTTGGAAGAATGTTCTCTGGTCAGATGAGAGAAAAGTAGAGCTTTTTGGGAAAAGGCATCAACATAGAGTTTACAGGGAAAAAAAAAGAGGCCTTCAAAGAAAAGAACACGGTCCCTGCAGTCAAACATGGCGGAGGTTCCCTGATGTTTTAAGGTTGTTTTGTTGCCTCTGGCACTGGACTGCTTGACCGTGTGCATGGCATTATGAAGTCTGAAGACTACAACAAATTTTGCAGCATAATGTAGGGCCCATTGTGAGAAAGCTGGGTCTCCCTCAGAGGTCATGGGTCTTCCAGCAGGACAATGACCCAAAACACACTTCAAAAAGCACTAGAAAATGGTTTGAGAGAAAGCACTGGAGACTTCTAAAGTGGCGAGCAATGAGTCCAGACCTGAATCCCATAGAACACCTGTGGAGAGATCTCAAAATGGCAGTTTGGAGAAGGCACCCTTCAAATCTCAGGGACCTGGAGCAGTTTGCCAAAGAAGAATGGTCTAAAATTCCAGCAGAGCATTGTAAGAAACTCATTGATGGTTACCGGAAGCGGTTGTTCAGTTATTTTGTCTAAAGGTTGTGCTATCAAGTATTAGGATGAGGGTGCCAATACTTTTGTCCGGCCCATTTTTGGAGTTTTGTGTAAAATGATCAATTATTTGACTTTTTTTAATTCTCTTTTCTGCTTTTTCATTGCAAGCAAAATAAATGAAGATAATAATACCAAAGAGTTTGTGCTTGCAATCATTTTCTGGAAGAAAACGAGTATTATCTGACAGAATTGCAGGGGTGTCAATACTTTTGGCCAACACTGTACATTATAAAGTAGAACAAAAGTTGTTTTACACCAGAAAGTCGTTTTTTGTTGGTGAGTCCAGGTGACACTTATGAGTGGACCATCATATCATCTATGATAATAAGGAGTCCCACTAGCTTGAGGACAGGTATCTCGTAGATTAAGGAACAGTACAATACAGAAATATAACACTGTAATATCCTAACTTATATCTCCTTTAACACAAATCACAATCAGAGTGATAGATAGCCTGCAAATACTATGAACTATAAAGAAAGTACAGTTCATAGTTAGTCTTGTATGATTCTTCTGGATACAGCCTTTCTGACCTTTGGAGACTTGAATCTGCGTGGAGCAGTTTCTTGATCCAAGCTAGGGATAGTCGGCCATGAATAAACATCCTCAGGGACAGATAACCAGGAGGGAAGTTGAATGGGATTAATATCCAATTGTTTCCATGCAGCGTTTAAATCCTCTGGAGACCGAATATTAATTCTACGGCCTTGCTTGATCAACGACAGCCCAAAGGGAAACTATATGGCAGTCCCTACTCACGTAGTGCTTCCAGTAGAGGTCTTAAAAGTCTGTACTTCGCCAATGTTGTGGGTCCCAGATCTTGGTAGAGCTGCACTTCAGATCCCTCATGGGAGATGGGTCTGTTCTCCCTTGCTGCTGCCAAAATTGCTGTTATGTCAACTGAAGCGAGTAAACCACAAACTACATCTCTAGGAGGTACAGATTATGGTGGTTTTGGTCGTAATGAGAGATTTACCCGCTCTATTTGCACACTTGCTGCTCTCTCAGGGCCTAGCAGCATGGAGAAGATGGCCGCCATGACGTCTCTCAAGGATTCTGGAGTGAAAGTCTCAGGTAAGCCTTTTAGCCTAATGTTTCTTCTGTGGTTTCGATTTTTTTATATCCTCGATTAGCTCATACATTTTGTTTCGATGGTTCTGGTGGTTCGCAAGGTGTCGGGCTGCCGTGGTTGTATGGGTAGCGAGCGCTGTATGAGCCGATTCCAGGGATTCGACGCGGCCCATCACAGCTTTATAGTCAGCGCTCATGTCGGCAAGTTCGGCTAAGACTGGTGCTATCACCTGGGCCTACGCTTTCCTTAAGAAGGTTTTGGTGATGCCGCTACCAATGAGGTCTTGTTGTTCGGCACCCGACACACTCTCCATGTCGGAGTCCTCCACAGCGTCTCTCGGAGGTGCCTCATCCAGCGCCATTTTGGGTGCCAGTTCTGGGGATTGAAGAGCCTTCCTTCTAAAGAATTTGTGTACATTCATTGGGTTGTTTTTGTTCATTGGGGTGCTTGGAGGTTCACCCCCTCTTTCCCGGGAGTTCTTGCCCATCTTGCTGTGAAGAATTGCTGTGGAGACGGTGTTAGACTCTATAGTGAATGGAGCTCCAGGCTCATACCTCCATTCAGTTCGACGGTTAGGCTCACCACCCCCCTCCTGGGTTACTAATTTTCTTGAAAGTGGCACACCAATAGCAAGTTACTGAAAGTATACACAGAACTCCAGGGCAGACAGTGGAAAATGAGTACCAAGAGAATAAACACTGAAAGCGAAATGGGCCCCTGCTGGAGTAATTCTGGTAACATGACAGTTTGGTGCTTGTTGATCCTCCAAACCATCTGCACAGATCAAATAAGATATACAGTTGCCTCTTTTTCTATAATTTGCTAATATGGAGGTCAGAGGTGTAATGTAAAGGGTTTTCCTGCGCGTATAAAATTAATGACCACGAGCAAAGCCAATTGATGATGATGATGATAATAATAATAATAAATTTTTGCTTTAATAGCACCAACAAATTCCACAGTACTATACAAATAGGGTTCATCTACAGACAAAATGAGACATTTACAGTGTAATAAATCAATTCACACAATAGGAGTAAGCACCCTGCTCCTCAGAGCTTATAGTTTAAGAGATAGAATTGGTGACACAAATACAATCTACATCAGGGGTGCTCACACTTTTTCTGCGTGTGAGCTACTTTATTAGCTGACCAAGGCAAAAGATCTACTAGGGCGGGGCCGGGGCGAGTCTGTGGGCAGGGACGGGTCTATGGGCGGGATCGGGCAGGATTGTGGGTGGGGCGGGCGTGTCTGTGGGTGGGGTCGGGCATGCGGGTGGGGCCTGGCGGATCGTGAGAGCAGGAGACAGCGGTGTTCTGTAGCCGCCCAGGGATCCTTGCTGTCTGTCTGTTCAGAGTTATCTCTGGACACTGGCAGGCTGGGGCTGCGGCAGCCCCGCCTGCTAGTGTCCGGAGATGACTCTCAGACTGCACTGTGAACAAGCAGACACCGGGGATCCCTGCATCCCGCAATCGACCCATACGTCCTTTGCAATCTACCAGTAGATTGCGATTGACGTATTGGGCACCCCTGATCTACATCATATACAATCCAGTCACATTAATGTGACCTCCTGTCATAATCCAGAATAATCACCCTTCGCAGCTATCCAGCTGTCCAGCTATACGAGGTTACGCGGTTGAGCATCCATGGCGTGAACAACTCGATCGAGGTGGTCCCACAGATTTTCAATTGGGTTCAAGTCCGGGGAATTTTCTGGCCAAGGGAGTACGGTAAACTCATCCTGGTGCTCCTCGAACCATGCACGTACACTTCGAGCATTATGACACGTCGCATTCTCCTGCTGGTAGATGCCATCATCCTGAGGAAAAACAATAAGCATATAGGGGTGAACATGGTTGGCAAGGATAGATGCATACTTGTGTTGATCCATCATGCCTTCCACAATGATGAGTGTACCCAGATGGCTGATGACACGTGCCTTCTGCGATTGCTTATTTAACGTTGACTTCAAAAGTAGGCGGTGGTCACATTAATATGACTGGACTGTGTATTTATTTTCTTTAATATTTGAACAAAATTAAGAAACTGTAAGATTTAATAAGACATATACAATAATGTCATCTATAGGATCATCTATGGCTTCTTCTTTAGCTCTAATAATCAGCTGACCTGCAAGAGCAGTGCAAGGTTTTGTACATAGTACCTACAGAAATCTATACAAATCTATAGTGTCCTCTGATTTCAGTGAGCCCTTTGTAGTTTTAGTAATAGTAACATTGGAAGCACCATCACATTATGCTCTCAGAAGGTATTTCCCCTATATAAAGCCCCTCTATAGGACCCGTTCACACAGGGTGCAGATGGCAGATTTTGGTCTTGATTCTGACATGAGAAGCCGCGTCAGAATAGGGCCAAAATCCACCTGCTGTGACTTCCGACAGTTGCAGCACTCTGGTCCAGCATAGGCCCAAATGAATGGGTCTAGTCTGGAGCGTGCTGCCACGAGTCGGATGCTATGGCTGAATCAGCAGCGCAATCCGCCTGAAGAAAGGGCAGCTTGCTGCTTTTTTCCGTTCCAACATGCCGCTCATGGAAAAACGAGCGCTAGTGGTCTACATAGACTGCTATTGTGAGGGGGCGGATTATGATGTGGACTCCGCACCAAAATCTGCCCCCTCCTGCCCTGTGTGAATGCGGCCTTAGGCAATGGCCCATTAAGCAATTTACCAGTAAATGGAAACTGGGAGGGAAGGGGGAAGACGGAGACACTGATGCTAGGTGCCACCCCATGTCCCAACCTGCTTGCCATGAGTACCCTAGTGGCAGTGGACAACTGGTCGACAGTCTCTTCCTATGATTAATGAAACGTAGAATGCAGAGAAGACAAACAACAAGAATTAGAGGTCAAACTAGCCAAGGGGACAGAACAAGATGGGGAACTAGGTACAGAATCGGAATCCGGAAGAATAGTGAAGAGGTCAAAGCAAAGGTCAGAATACATAATATCAGAGAAACAGTAATATGCTAGCACACTCTAAGAGGCTAATAGCAAGCACCCAAGTGTGGACTAATGGGCTGTATATGGGAAGCCCTGAATCCTCCTCAGACGAGATTGGTAGGTAACATGTCAATCATAGAGAAACTAACATTAACTTTTTTCGAACCAGAGAGAAATCAGAGTACTGTCTGGACTGATACACTGACACAAACTCTCAGCTGTGCTAAAACAGAATACAAGAGGCCCAGGAGCCTCATAAGTGGACACGTCTCACATGCAGTACATGTGGCTGGAGGATGGTGAAGAAGTCTGAACGGACAAGGATGTTACACTGACTTTACGTTTTTTCTACTTCTGTATTCTTTAACATTCTCTAACTATATTAATGCAAAAAAAAAAAAAGAATAAAAAATCATCGATCAAGAAAAAACAGAGCTAATAGGTTCTTTAGCTTTGTGTATATAGAAGAACAGGGAACAGTTGATGTATGTCACAAATGCTGGTAATACAACAACCAATATACTGAACTGTCCCTGAGAACCATGAATCCCTGGGTTTCAGAGGTGCCATCACTATAGAAGAGTGAGTTGAAACCTGGCAGTATTTCTGATAGCAATAATGACTCTTGATTTCGTTTTTGTCAGCATTATTGAAAAAAATTTGAGAGAAGGCTTTGTGGGAAAATCTAAGAGGAGACTGTTTCTTGAAATGTGATTCTGGTATGCATAACACATCTGCATTAGAAACAGACTTCTCCTTCCATATTAATGATCTTTTGTAAGGACTATTAAGACCCTTAACGTTCATAGATAGAAATTTAATGACCATAGAAGTGCCAAAAGAGATGCTTCTGAGACGTGGCAGGCATACAAGAGCTAAGAGAATCACACAACATTAGAGCAAAGAGTACATACCAGTTGATGTTGGTCCGGTAGAGGGTTAGGGGGTGGGTAACTGTGTTAAAAAACAGCAAAAACAATTCAACAGTGAGTAAACAAAGCAACAACATACTGAGCAGTAAAGTATACTGTGCAAACTCGGGGTACAGTTTTCAAAGGAAAGACATGAATTCGGCTGCTATGTCGTAGCTGTAAAATATCCTCAACTTTAAACACTTGGCTCCAGATAGGTATCATCTTAGGCGGGGAGTTGTTTTTGCAGGTCTGAGAAGGGGGTGAAGGAGAGTCCAAAGCCTTTAGCTAAAAAAGCTTCGCCATCTGAGGTTGAAGAAGCACACCTTTTATTTGTCAGCTCCAATTCATGTGGTGATGAAGACAATGTGGAGTTGGAGGAGGAGCCTTCTGAGCCGGAAGGGACAGACGTTGGTGGAGCGGAAGAAGATTGCATAGTGGAATGATGGTGACCCGAAATGTTTGCGTTTCCAAGGATTGAAACATGTGAGTCCAGTGTGAAACATGTGAGTGAGGTAAATGGAATAAAACCATCCTCCAATAAGAGACTGGATGGATATTTCATTTTCAGAGTGTAAAACTGAAGGACTTGAATGAATCTCTATCATTCATATCTTTTACCTAAATTTTTGGCATCTCTTTCTGATTTCTTAGATTTGTTCTGGAGTTATTATCTGTATCGTTTATTAAAAAGATGGGTTATCACTACTATAGGGACCTGTAGTTATATCAGATACTGTTATGTATTTTTTCATTTAATATGATATGGGAGGTTATCATCTGAACCCTAGATCATTTTTAAATTTTCATATTTCCATATTTCCATGTGATAATTCACATGAGATGGTTTATTTCCATCTATATTTTAATTATAAGACCCATTAATCCTCTGAGTGTCTGGGCCAAGATCGCGCTATATCTTTAGTGAGATATTTGCATGTTTGCTCTTCTGGTGTGTACACATATTTTGTGTTAGGGGTACTATATATATATACAGTCCTATGAAAAAGTTTGGGCACCCCTATTAATCTTAATAATTTTTAGCTCTAAATATTTTGGTGTTTGCAACAGCCATTTCAGTTTGATTTATCTAATAACTGATAGACACAGTAATATTTCTGGATTGAAATGAGGTTTATTGTACTAACAGAAAATGTGTAATATGCATTAAACCAAAATTTGACCGGTGCAAAAGTATGAACACCTCAACAGAAAAGTGCCAGCCCCGGGAATCTTGTTAAAGTTGAGGGTCGCATGGATTCCACTCAGTATCAGCAGATTCATGAGAATAATGTTCAAGAATTAGTGACGAAGTTGAAGTTACGCCAGGGATGGATATTTCAGCAAGACAATGATCCAAAACACCGCTCTAAATCGACTCAGGCATTCATGCAGAGGAACAATTACAATGTTCTGGAATGGCCATCCCAGTCCCCAGACCTGAATATCATTGAACATCTGTGGGATGATTTGAAGCGGGCTGTCCATACTCGGCGACCATCAAACTGAACTGAACTTGAATTGTTTTGTAAAGAGGAATGGTCCAAAATCCCTTCATCCAGGATCCAGGAACTGATTAAAAGCTACAGGAAGCGACTAGAGGCTGTTATCTCTGCAAAAGGAGGATTTACTAAATATTAATGTCACTTTTCTGTTGAGGTGCCCATACTTTTGCACCGGTCAAATTTTGGTATAATGCATATTGCACATTTTCTGTTAGTACAATAAACCTCATTTCAATCCTGAAATATTACTGTGTCCATCAGTTATTAGATATATCAAACTGAAATGGCTGCTGCAAACACAAAAATATTTAGAACTAAAAATGATTAAGATTAATAGGGGTGCCCAAACTTTTTCATAGGACTGTATATATATCTCCATCTTCTTATTTTGAGGGGCTTTATTTTGATCTAACTGGCAATATTTTAAATTGTAGGAATAAGTTATATTTTAGTGTGTGTTGTTTTTTTCTTAATGTAAACTATAGTAGTCCAGTGCAAAAGAGATGGGCAAGATGGCACTGCTGGGTCTGTAAATGTGATTGCTAGTAGGCTGGAGGTACATTGGAGGAATTCAACCTTTTACATATAGAGCCGTGGGGGTGCTCAACAACCAGAAAAAAGCGTTGAATAACAATAACAAAAAGAAAATAGGAGGGGCACTCACCCACACAGAGGCTCATCTTCATAAAAGACTAGTCTGTCTGTTTGAGATTGCATTTTGAGGCTTGAAAAAGCGCATGTAGTAGCGTGAAACGGCTGTTGCCTTTCTTGCCATTGATGCTGTACTTCCCTCCCTACAAGAATTGCTTTTAAAGATGTGAAACCCTAATAAAGGAAGTTCTTTTATGAAGATGAGCCTCTGTGTGGGTGAGTGCCCCTCCTATTTTCTTTTTGTTATTGTTAAACTATAGTAGTGACATGTTTTGCTATTATTACAGCAGTTGGTTGCTCATAGTCATCATCAAAGGAACTTCTAAATACCACTTACAGATGATGAAATATAATGTAAATAAAAACAAACTATCAATCGTATGTCTAACCTATTCATGGACCTCTTAGGGACCATGGACCCTATATTGACAACACCTTTGATACCTTGATGACAAACAGAGGAATTGACTGTTTTTTGGTAAAACAGTAATAGAAAAATTCTTGATGTAAGGTACTGAAAATGAAATTATTTGTGCTTGAAAATGTGCGGTAATGTCTCCCCAGTCATAGAAATGAGAGGCCATTGCTTATTTCCAGAGATCATTTTACAGTAAACATACTAAACCTCTTGTAATTATTTATAGCTGAATACAAATCTAGCAAACTAAGCTCCTCATTGTCCGCCTTCTTCCTTTTTCCTTGTATTTTCTGTCTCTGCCTTCCAGTGAGCATGTAAAGAACGGCTTTAGTCTAACTATTAGCAATAAAATGTTTTCCCAAATGAAATTTTATGGAAAAGAAATGGCACGGTTTCATTTAATATTGCATGTAATGCAGTTACTGAGAGTAAATGATTCTCCATCCTCAATTTAAGATCCTGGTTTCCTCTTTATGACTCCTGCTTTCCTATCGGGATGCCCATCAATGCTTGGCGCCTCCAGTGTATTTGTTATCATATCACACCTTTTCACCAAAGCTTCCCAGCCTATTAAAGCCTATCAACGTGTTAACAATACATCTTTCATCTTCCTCAATGAAAATTAAACAGGTACAGTATAGAGATTTGTGCTTGTACGTAAAATGGTGAAAATAAAAAAAATATATATATCTTTTATGGGCTAATGCTATCAAGAATCAAATCATTGTGTAATATTGGACATTGTTTCAAAACATGCGATCTGAAATGTCTAATGTATCTTTAACCCCTTAACAGTCAGAAAAAAAATTGCAAAAATTCTTCTGAAATTGTCACTTTTTTTTATTGTAGATTTTGAATTTATGGCTCAAATAAATATTCCTGGCACATAACTCCTATGCTTTATGTGCATTTTAACCCTTTAGTGAGCTAACAGATTTTAACCTTTTAAACCAGTTACATTTTATTGCCCTCTCCATTCCTGTGTTCATAAATTTTTACATTTTAACTCAATGTAGCTTTATGAGACCTTTTATTTTGTGGGTACATAGGACTTTTTGATCAGTTTTTACTACTTTTTGTTTTTGAGAGATGAGATGATCAGAAAACATCATCTGAATTTTAACCCCTTCCCAACAGTTGTACTGCAGTCAATGGGAAATTAAATCAATTAAAAAAAATGAAATAATAAACAAGAAAAACCATAAACTAATTATACACCTCTGTGTCTGAAAACGCCCAGTCTACAAACATATAAAATATTTTCCCCATTCGGTGAATGTTGTAGCAGGAAAAAAAAATCTAAAGCGCCAAACTACCGTTTTTTTTTCTCCATTTTACTACCCATCAAAATTTTAATAAAAAGTCATTAAAACATCCTCAAAATGGTATAACTACACAGTCCAGTCACATTAATGTGACCACCTGTCAAAATCCAGAATAACCACCTTTCGGAGAGTGGACGGCTGCGATGTGTGCAGGAAGAGAGGGGATATTGTCATGATGTTCACTGGGATGTTGAGCCATGCCGACTCCAGTGCGTGGCCAGCTGCACTAGGTTACGCAGTTGAATATCCATGGCGTGAACAACCCAATCGAGATGGTCATACAGATTCTCGATTGGGTTCAAGTCCGGGGAATTTGCTGGCCAAGGGAATACGGTAAACTCATCCTGGTGCTCCTCGAACCATGGATGTACACTGCGTAGGGGTGAACAAGGTCCACAAGGATAGATGCATACTTGTGTTGATCCATCGTGCCTTCCACAATGATGAGTGCACCCAGATGGCGGATGACACGTGCCTTCTGCGATGGGTTATTTAACGTTGACGTCAAAAGTAGGTGGTGGTCACATTAATGTGACTGAACTGTGTAAAAGTACATGTGGTCCCACAAAAAAGACACCCTATGCATCCCTGTACAGGAAATTAAAAAAAAAAGTATGGGTGTCATTTTGGCTGCACAGTGAACGCCAACAAATCACATAATAAAGCCGTACAAATGCAATTTGTCTCCAACTGCACCCCTGATTTTTTTTTTCCCCAGTTTTCCAATACATCCTACAGAACATTAAATGGTACCATTACAAAATACAATTTCTCTCACAAACCTTAAGCCATCATATGGATATGTGAATGGAAAAATAGTTACGGGTCTTGAATAGCGGGGAGTCAAAAAATGAAAATCGAAAAATACTTGCGGTGGGAAGGGGTTAATGTTTATGGCATTTATCATGTAAAGAAACATACTAAATTTATTTAAGGGTTGTTATGGATGTGGTGATACCAGTGAGTGTATGTTTTCTTTTTTTCATTAGCAAGAGGGAAAAAGGACAGGAGGGCAGGAAAATGAAAAAAATCATTTTCTTCTCTCCCTGTACTGTTAGCTGTGCGTGTTCACCTGCACACTGGTTAAAGTAAAAGTGCAAGTATATTCACCTCTGCTTTAACCAGTCATATCTCTAAATCTATGGGGGCTACAGACATAATCATGGTCTTGTTTTAAAGCCAAGGCTCTTAAAGCCAAAACTCCAAGAACAAGATCGCAGCTCTAGCCCACCCATGTGTATCCAGAGTTAGTGTCATTTTAAGTTGCATTTTCAACTTGGGGTGATCTGTAATACACTTATCTCAAGACCTGAGTCCTGTGTGTTCAAAGCTGTAGGAGGTTAATACACACTTAAAATATCTCATAAAGTATACATTCATAAGAGATCCAAAGTAACATGACCCTTTAGCTATATAACAATAGTGTTTAAGGCACTGCAAGATGGATCCCTTCAACACCTTGTGAAAAAATATGCGCTGCAAACACGTTGCTATTTTCAAAACGGTTGCGGTATTGTAAGTCACAGTACATCAAAAACGCTGCAGGAAAAACTGCCTGCTTAAAAAAGCAGTCACCCATGGAAACCCGTGGTCCCTATAGACTATAATGGAGTCTGACAATGGTCATCTGGTTTTCAACAATTTTATACTGTTATTGGTGGCGAGAAAAGTCCTACTTGCAGGACTTTATCTCTTCGCCAACTTAAGTGGTATCTCAGGCGGATTCACCTGAACGCTAGTATGAACCTAGTTTCAAGCAAGAGCATGCAAGGGGACATGATTCTGAGATTCAATCAGAGGTGGACAGTGTAAGAGCTCAGAATCACACCACTTCCCTGCTCCTATCAGATATCATCCACCTGACAGTAGAGAGCCTAACTAGCATATCAGGCACCAAAATTGCCAGCACTTATGACTCAGGAATGGTGGGGACTAAAGAAACAATTACAACTGTGCTGGAATCAGAGGAGCAGTGCTTATTAAATCATGCAAAGAGCAAGACTTGACCGAGTTGGTTTAAAAAGCCAAAACCAGGCTTGGATCATAAAACTACTAGGACAAATGAAGGATCGTCTGTAAAAAAAAAAAAGGAGCGGGAGGTGTTATCAGAACTTTAGCATACATTCTATGGTGATCATAAATGTTTTGAAAGTCCATCAACATGCTTAAGTGCTCAGGGAACAGGGATAACACTTCTGGTGCTCCCTGAAGAGTAACTTGCATATCAAGAAAACCGGATTAATTAAAAAATGGCTGAGAGGATAAATGAATGAAAGTTATGCCTAGAATAGCCTTCTAAAGGTTATGTAAAGAAATGCTTATTTTAAAAAAATGATCTAGCCCTGATAGACTCCCTTTAACCCCTTCCCGACATGCGCCGTAATAGTACGGCGCGTGTCGGGTCTGTAACTATGGTGACCGCCCGGGAGCCGGGCGGCCGCCATAGCCGCCGGGTGTCTACTGCTTTAAGCAGTAGACAACCGGCTCTAATGCCTCCGATCGGTCCCCGGACCGATCGGAGGCATTAACCCCTCCGGCGCTGCTTTCAAAGGCGCCGGAGGCGCCATCTTCCCGGCGGCGCATGGGCGCCGCCATTTTGGCAGGGATCGCCGGCTCCTGGAGCATGCTCCAGGGCCGACCCCCCGTTGCCATGACAGCCGGGAGCCTTGTTAAAGGCTCCCAGCCGGTCTGCAAATTCTCTCTTTTGCAGGCTGGTGTATGCAGCCTGCAAAAGAGATGATGATTTATTGCAATGCATTAGCATTGTAATGCATTGCATTAGTGATCAGACCCCCTGGGGTTCAACACCCCTAGGGGGTCTAATAAATGCAAAACAAAAATAAAAAAAAAAGTATAAAAAAATATAAAAAGTATTAAAAGTTCAAATCACCCCCCTTTCCCTAGAACAAATATAAAAGTAGTTAAAAACTGTGAAACATATACATGTTAGGTATCCCCACGTCTGAAATCGCCCGCTCTACAAATCTATAAAAATATTTTTCCTGTTCGGTAAACGCCGTAGCAGGAAAAATAGTCAAAAGTGCCAAACCGCCGTTTTTTCACTGTTTTAATTCTGATAAAAATTTGAATAAAAAGTGATCAAAGCAACAACATTTCCCGAAAATGATAGAACTAAAAAGTACACCCGGCCCCGCAAAAAAAGACGCCCTATGCATCCCCGTCCACCTATGTATAAAAAAGTTACGGCCGTCGGAATATGGCGACTTTTAGAAAAAAAATTTTTTAACACCGATTTGGAATTTTTTTTAGGGGTCAAAATGTAAATAAAACCATATAAATTTGGTATCCCTGGAACCGTACCGAAACACAGAATACAGGGGACATGTCATTTTGGCTGCACAGTGAACGCCGTAAAACCAAAGCCCGTAAGAAAGTCGCAGAAATGCATTTTTTCTTCAAATCCACCCCATTCTGAATTTTTTCCTGCTTCCCAGTACATTATATAGAATAATTAATGGTGGCATCATGAAGAAAAAATTGTCCCGCAAAAATTAAGACCTCATATGACTCTGGGAGCGGAGAAATAAAAAAGTTATGGGGTTTAGAAGGAGGGGAGTCAAAAACGAAAAACAAAAATCAAAAAATGCCATCGGCGGGAAGGGGTTAAAGGAACAGGGCTGAGCCATGTATCCAACCGATGTCGATTCTTAAGACTGGGAAACAGAGAGGAAAAAGATAGCCCCTCTATGAGAACATATGAACAAAGGTTTGTCTCTGAAACATTAATGAATTGCTCCAGCACTCGCTTGTCTATCCAATATATCTAAAGGGACCTTTTCTTCATTTCAGTGGTACTGATACTATCCTCAACCTGTTGGCAGATGTGGCAATGTTTCTA
The DNA here is from genome assembly GCF_031893055.1 of Leptodactylus fuscus. Taxonomy (NCBI): domain Eukaryota; kingdom Metazoa; phylum Chordata; class Amphibia; order Anura; family Leptodactylidae; genus Leptodactylus; species Leptodactylus fuscus. The sequence goes on along the minus strand of NC_134265.1, from coordinate 176,317,337 downwards.
AATTAAATTAGCAGTGTTTCTGAATATTAAAAAAAATCTAATCCTTTAAGGAAAAGCAAATGCATTTGCAAGAGACTGCTAGAAAATGAAAACATTAGTAAAACTTCACATAAAAAGTGATTGTGACTTATATGGTATGAGAATCATTACTGTGCTAATTCTTTTCCTGGCAGCAGCAGACTGACAATAATTGTAGCCGCAGCCACACCCGCACCACACGGCCGATGGTTAACACATAATGCACAGCAGTTTGCCATAATTAAAATGGAAGATGTTGACTTTTTATGTTCTGAGATCAGTTCATTCATTGGAATGCCATAGCCAGTGCCAAAAATAACTGCTGCTGCTTGTGCATTGTAGTAAAGTCCAAGTGTATGACCACAATGACTGAAATGAACAATCCTAGAAAAACAGACTGTTTACAATATACAGTGGCAGCTGCAGACAGAAAGGCACATGTTTATAATAAGGAACCAAATTTTAATACTACGGTGAGCCAATCTACCATATTACTGTAAGTCCAATTAAGTCATTTCCCACATCTGTTCTCGAAAATGTTCCACTTGTGAATAAACTAGTTAGAAATTAAATGACTGGAATCCTACTCTATGTAGAAAAGAATGAGCATGACTCCTCTAGTTGACATGAGTGTTCTAAAAAACCTGTAAGGTGTTTTTTTTTTTTTTTTTTCACCATGATCTGGCCCCATCATATGCCAGATGAAGTAATTCCCTTTCCATTGATGCCTCTCTGTAATCTTTCTGTTGCTGCAAAGTGAAGTTATAAATCCATAAAAGCGTAAAAAGTCGTGTACAAATTAGTGGTGCCAGGGAGGAGCTTTACCCTGGTCACACTGCCCTCTTATAATCCCCTGGACATGCTTGACATCTCCCTCAGTCCCAAACGTCCCAATCACATCTAGGAGTTGGGAATAGCAAGCAGATTTGCTGAAGCTCCTCCTTCTTTCAAAATTCTATTAAAATGCAAAACTGTGGAATTTTTCAATCTCTGATCCATTGGTATATACTTCATACATATAATTCTACAATTTTCCCTGAAAACTGATGCATATTCGTGTAACCTACAACCTATTCTGAAAAAAATTAATGGGTTGGGTTTTTAAAGAACTGCGATTACAATGATTTTTTCATTACGTAATTACATGGTAATTGAATGGTGTTATGAACAGTGAAGTGGATCTTTTGAATCGCAATTGGTTTAATGGTGACTAGTGTTGAGCGAGTAGTATTCGATCGAATACCTCGCCAACATAGGAATGCGTGTAATTGGCTGAACACCAAGTGGTTAAACGTTATAATAATAATAATACATTTTATTTATATAGCGCCAACATATTCCGCAGCACTGTACAATTTATAGGGTTCAGATACAGACATACATAACAAAAAACGTCATTTCACACAATGGGACTGAGGGCCCTGCTCAAAAGAGCTTACAATCTATGAGGTAGAGGGGGTGACACAAGAGGTAGCAGGGGCGGCATTGCTTATACAGTGCTCAGACAATTTTGTGCATTAGGAATTGTGATAGGCTTGTCTGAAAAGATGCGTCTTTAGTTTGCGTTTGAAACTGTAGAAGTTGGGAGTTAATCTTATTGTCCGGGGTAGAGCATTCCAGAGAAGTGGTGCAGCTCGGGAGAAGTCTTGTATACGAGCGTGGGAGGTTCTGATAATAGAGGATGTAAGTGTTAGATCATTGAGTGAGCGGAGAACACGGGTTGGGCGGTAGACAGAGATGAGGGAAGAAATGTAGGGAGGTGCGGCTTTATGGAGAGCCTTGTGGATGAGAGTAATAACTTTATATTTTATTCTATAATGAATAGGCAGCCAATGTAGTGACTGGCACAGACCAGAGGCATCGCTGTAGCGTCTAGCCTGATAGATGAGCCTGGCCGCTGCATTCAGAATAGATTGTAGAGGGGAGAGTTTAGTGAGGGGAAGACCGATTAGTAAGGAGTTACAGTAGTCAAGGCGAGAATGAATCATAGAGACAATAAGTGTCTTTAGTGTATCTCTGGTAAGGAAAGGGCGTATTCTGGAGATGTTTTTGAGGTGGAGGTGACATGAATGTGCGAGTGATTCAATATGAGGGGTGAAGGAAAGGTCTGCGTCAAATATGACCCCGAGGCAGCGGGCCTGCTGCCTAGGAGTTATAGTAAGGCCTGAGACTGCAATGGATATATCAGGGACAGATCTGTTAGATGGTGGAAACAGTAGTAGTTCAGTCTTAGAGAGATTTAGTTTCAGATAGAGCAAGGACATGATATTAGAGACAGCAGAGAGACAATCACTGGTGTTCTGTATGAGTGCAGGGGTGATGTCACGGGAAGATGTGTATAATTGGGTGTCATCAGCATAAAGATGGTACCTGAAGCCAAATCTGGCGATGGTTTGTCCAATGGGGGCTGTGTAGAGAGAAAAGAGCAGGGGGCCGAGGACCGAGCCCTGAGGAACCCCAACAGCAAGGGAAAGAGGGGAGGAAACAGAGCCCGCGAATGATACACTGAAAGTGCGGTCTGAGAGATAAGAGGAGAACCAGGAGAGCGCAGTGTCATTGAGGCCGACTGAGCGGAGCATAGTGAGGAGAAGTTGATGGTCAACAGTGTCAAAAGCTGCAGAGAGGTCCAAAAGAATAAGAGAGAAGTCACCATTGGATTTAGCCTTTAGTAGATCATTAGAGACTTTTGTGAGAGCTGTTTCAGTAGAGTGCAGAGCGCGGAAACCAGATTGTAAGGGGTCAAGCAGAGAGTTAGTGGAGAGATAACGGATTAACCGAGAATAAACCAGGCGTTCCAAAAGTTTAGAGATGAAGGGGAGGTTAGAGACGGGTCGATAGTTAGCAGCACAGGATGGGTCCAGGGAGGGTTTTTTCAGTAGCGGGGTTATAACAGCATGCTTGAAGGAGGATGGGAAGATTCCAGAAGAGAGAGAGAGGTTAAATATTTTAGTAAGGTAAGTAGTGACAGCAGGGGACAGAGATTGGAGAAGGTGTGAGGGGAAGGGGTCACTACTGCAGGTTGTGGGGCGAGATGAAGAAAGTAGCTGGGAGACTTCCTCTTCTGTGACAGGTTCAAAAGATGAGAATGGACAGTCTGAAGTGTGGCTGGTGAGGGGATCAGTACTATCGTAGGTGTGGGAGTCAATGCCACCTGGGGATTGGGCAGTAATTTCCTGACGGATCTTATCAATTTTATCATGGAAGTACATGGCCAGGTCATCAGCACTAAGGTCTGTGAATGGCGTCTGCACCTTGGGTGTGAGTAAGGAGTGAAAGGTTTCAAAAAGCCTTTTAGGGTTGCTGGAGAGAGAAGAGATGAGGGCGGTGAAATAGTCTTGTTTGGCGAGGTAAAGGGCAGAGCTACGTTTCAAATATTCGATGTGTTTAACCCCTTGGTGTTCGGCCGATTACACGCATTCCTATGCCAGCGAAGTATTCGATCAAATACTACTCGCTCAACACTAATGGTGACTAAACTGAAATAAACAGTAAATGCTCCATTCTTCACATTTAACCCACACAAGAATCTATGGCACGTACTATAGTGGTCGTTCACATTACAATATTAAATGGTTCTGGGACAACCATTGTAAGTTGATTGTAAGTTGTTACTGTTGTAACTTAACACCATAACTCTATGGCCCCAAAATGTCACCAAAAACATGATAAAAGCAGATAAAAGAAAAATGTTCAATTAACACATATATAGCAAATCTTTTACATGTACAAGTCAGAGCTGATGAAAACTATAAGGTTGTATGTATGATGTAACTGAGAAATAACATGGTACTGCTATCACCTAGTGTCCAAAGCAAAAAGTTCAGAACAAATAGTACTATGCTATATGGAGAAGCGCCACTTATCAGCCAGTCAATGTATTAACTTACTGGTTTATACCAATAAAATGATCATACTGATTTGTTGGGACCTCCAGTCAAACACTGCATGTTGCATCTGGTTTCAAGATACAGTGGTCCAGAAAAGACCATTGTACTATATATTTAAAATAATGTATCCTGAATCCATTGCAATTTGAGGGACAAGTGCAGTTGGATTTTAAAGGCGTTTTCCAGGCAAAAATTGTTTTTTTTTTTTTTTTAAAGTGTCTATTAGTGCTATTAATGGGTTAATAAATGTAACCATATACTTTTTAGCATATTTTGAGTGATTTCTGGGTGTCTCCGGAGGCCCCTGGTGTCTCCTGCATTTGTTTACATGCTCAGCTTCCTGCTATGTAACTTTCTAACCCCTCTCACCTCTCTCCCCCCCTTCTTTCCTCACTCCCCCCATTCACCTTCTCTCTGTCTCTACAGATATCCTGTCCTTCCCTACCTATTCAGCCCAACCCCTGACCAATATTACATACTTACTTTACACACTTCTTCCTGTGAGACGGTTCCTCCTCCTGTACTGTGTCTGTGCGTAATCTACTTCTCCAGCGATGAGTCACCTCTACTGCGCATGCGTGGACATTTGATTTACCGGCAGCAATGCACACACACTGCTTAGAGAAGAGCGCAGTACAGAGGGTGGAACCGTCTCGCCATGGATGGTAAGTATGATGGAGTGGATGGGGGGGAGTAGTAGTGACGATCTGTTTCCAGAAATGAGGAAACGGATCATCACAGGATAATCAGAAATTTTTTTATTACTAGTTATATTTAGAAAGTAGGAGGGGGAGGGTATTTAGATTAGTGTAGGGATATCAAATTATCCCAGACAACCTCTTTAAGGTCACAGTCCCCATTGATTGGCAACAGGTACACTGTTGAATTAGCTGAAGCACAGCCGGGAATGTAGCCAAGGTTATCATAAGAACAGTTAGAATGTGACAAGCTAGAAGAGAATTGCTGGTACTGGTGCTCGGTAAGCCATGGCGGCCAATGAGTTACACTGTGGTGAGGTGAATAACAAATGGAATTAAATAAGAATATTAAAAGTAATGTGATAGGTAAACCCATGCGTATATTTTAGCTTTTGCTATGAGACCAGAGAGACTGAGAAGTCATTCTTTGGTGTAGATTCATAAAGAAAATTTCCTATGTGACATTACCTCCCATTTCATCATTATCTTTCAGTCTATTCTATATGGAGCAATATAATAATTAAGAAAACATCAGTAAAACCAGCTAATAGAACATTTGACACAAGCAGAATACAATGACAAATCTGTGATCTAATTTCAATGTGCCGTGTGTTCAACATTCCAGGTTTATTTATTTAATCTAACACATGTGAATATTCATTGTGTTTTGTTTTGGGTTCAGGTGGTTTGATCCAAAAATTTGTTTAGCATTGAATAAGTATGGTACAAACCAAATTTGGTTAAAACACAGTGTTTGACACTGCCAGGACCCCTAGGACTCTATCTAGCCAATTTCTATTTCTCTAAGGCAAAGAAAACCAAAGTTATGTCAAAGTGAATGTGACATGTAAGCCTATGAAAAAAATGGATGGTAGGTGGATACCACTTCAAGTTTAACTTCTAGTTTAAAACACTGAACAAATTGGCCTTGTAGGGCTTATAAGTAACAGGCTTGGTATTTTAGAGAAAGTTGCGGCTGTGTGACTCGTTGAAAAGTGAAGAAGAAGAAGTGGCTTTCCAAAACATAAAGCAACCACAAATTATCTCTTTGTGGGAACAGATGTAAAACAAAAAGGGCATTGATATTGAAAGAAGTAAAGGAACATTAACTGAATCAGTTAATTTGGGGTTGTTTTTAAATGATAATGGCACTTTGTATGTATTAGTTAACTAAAAACCAAATATTGCCTAAATAAAACCCTTAACAAATTGAGATTCTGAACTCTAGATTCCAACACGTTGTGCCAATCAGCTGATTTTTTTTTACCATGATAACAGTACTTTATATATATATGCTAACATAAAAACACTATTGCCCAAGAAAAAACCCTATTGCACAGCACAGATTGTATGCACAGCAGAAGATAAATAGAAAGAGAACTCAGACATGCAAGAGAGCAGTGAGTCACCCTGTGTTACGAGATTCAGGACAGGTGCTTTGATAACGATGTGCAAACAATGGGAAGAATAATTTCACATAGCAGGCAAACAAAGAAGCATCGCTAAAGCAATGTATTTATGAAAACTCTTGAACTTACATAAGATATCAGTATGGATAGGATCCTTGTGATGGGAATGCCCATTTAATAAAATTAGATTTTTCTATTAAATTACTTAGTAAATTACATTAGTAAAAACAATGTAAGAGGCTCTTTGGACAGTCAAATAATGCAGCAAGATATACTAAGCAATGGCAAATCTGACACTGTATTACAAAAAATTGCCATATTGCAAAAAAAGACTTAGCAAAATGAGATTATTGGCAATGAAAGGGTGAACTGTCCAGTGTATGTGAAAACTGCATTCACACATACCACAGCACAATGAAGAAATTCTTCCTTCCCTTGATATTAGGTGATATCAGGTGATGCCAGAAGCCAGCCTACATCACAGAGCCCATGTGATCCTCCTCCTCTGCTGCTCTGCTGTATTTTCACTGTGTAATATATGTCACAGTGGCCATTTTAGTTCACCTGAGATGAATTGTTAAGGTTTTGGTTTTGTTAAGAAATAAAACTTACGGAAAATTCGAGTCACATCTGGCTCATTACAAAATGGTCACTCATCTCTATTTAGGAATTCCCTACACATTGTTGTATCTTTGGATACAGTGTATGTTACATAGTGACTACAAGTAACCAGAATTTTATCATTTAAAGGGGTTATCCAGTTTTAAAAAAAATTGAAGACTTAAGGTAGACAATAAATTCTAGTTTGGTAGGAGTCCTACTGTCAGGACCCCCACAGATCAACTGTTTACATACTAGGCACTGGGTTGCTCACTTGCAGTACTTTTAGTAGTGGTGAATATCGGTACTGCAGTAGTAACCCATAGAATTAAATGGGATGCTGCATCAAAAAAAAGTAGAATGTGTGAGCAGAGCAGCACCAGGCATGTAAACAATGTAGGTGTGCTCCTCAAAATGGCTGATCAAGAGAGGCCCTGAAAGTCAAAACCAGATCAAAAATCAATCGGCATCCCATTGCGGCTAGCCATGCAGAGAGTTCACACAGTGGAGGGCTCTGGTGAAGGCATCGGGGGTCTGTCTTGGTTCAAAGAACTTTGCTTGTAAGAACTTTTAAATACCTGTCTCTACTTCCCGCTGTTATCAGCCAGCTCCCGCTGTTGCTTTAGTTAAACCTTGCATCAAAACCATAACACTGGGATTTGAAACTGTATTACAGAAACCATAGTCCATGATTTTTTTTTTTTTACTGTGATCCAAATTGAGTTATTAAATATTACAGAAAATCTAAAAAAAATTCTAAGAAAGTCATGACAAAAAATGTTCATGTTCAGTTAGATAGAACATTTATGAACTTTGTTTTCTATTAAATCAAACAATATACATACAAGTATGCCCTTAGGAAGTGAATTCCACATATTTCTGGATGATGATATTTCCTTATAGGCTTAAAGTTAGACATTCTTTGCATTTATTTCTGAACAACAGCCATAAAGAACTGTCGTCATTAAGTGCTGAAAGTTTTACAAACTGAATGGATAGAAATTTGCATTATTGCTGGTTATGAGGGAGGAGAAGGTCACAGGCAGAACAGTGAAGGCGTGTGGGGGAGTATTTAACAGTAACTTAGCTGTTAAAAGTGTTATAGATCACAGACATAAAAATTTCAGGTATAGTCATAATGCTGCAGACCAAAATTAAGAAAAAAATGAAGTCAAGCTATTAAACTCATAAAATCCAAGCAGTCCATTTCCATTTTATCAGCTATTAGTTCTTTGGGAAATAAATTGGATTTCAAATAAAAAAATAAAAAAAAAATCCCCAAAACTGATACACCGCTTTTACTGATGTAAAATTATCAATAACAATAAAACATATTAACACTTTTCTATTGGTTTGTTATTACTTTCAGCAATTGAGATCCTTCTAAACTAAAAAATAAAATGGTTTTAACAGAACATAATGCATTTCATGTAGACTTAAGAAAGCGTGCGTGTGGCGACAGCCTCCTTGCTATATTACGCAGGTTACACTGCTATTATGGGGAGGACATCAGACCTGCAGCAGCAAAATTAGTCATGTATGTAAATTATAATCACTTTAAGATAGTTGTATGTGCTCATTTAGGCATTTTAATAGCGTGCAATGTTATCCTCTCAACAGGACTAATAAGCATTAGCTGTAATGAGGTCAGCTAGTCAGTTTGGCATTATCGTGGGATTTAATTGGGACACTGGTCTCTGCTGAAGAGAAAATTAATAACTTTTGTCAATGTTCTGCTGAGATGTTCTGTCTTATTAAACTATGAGGGTCAATTAGAAAGCATTATGTAATAAAGTCTCTGACAGCAGATCTCTAATTGAGTTATTCTATTGTCATTATTCTAGCGCTATTGCATTTAAAAATAGAAACCCAGAAGTCATGTTTAGAGTCTATGGTATGTCTGCAGATCATAGATGATAAGAAATTAACTGGATAGAAATGACTAAATAAAAGATCAAGGAAGTGGAATGTCCGTCTATCTAAGAGGGCGTTCACACTACTGTTGATGCCCGTCAGCAGTGTCCATGGCTATTGTCTGTTACAACATTTTAGCAACGGACACTCGGAAATCTGTTAAAATTTCCATTCATTTCAATGGGTTTTTATCTTATGTCCGTTTGTGTCCGTTATTGTCCATTTGTGTCCTTTTACACCCAAGTCTGTTTTTGCCAGCGGACAAAAAAATCCTCCATGCAGGACTTTCCTGTCTGTTAGAAAAATCGGACACCAAATGTCTGTTATTTTTTTTTTATATTGAAGTCTATAGAAAATGGACAGTAACTGTTAGCCATCAGTTAGTTAATGTCCGTTTGTGTCCGTTATGATAGGTGTACGTTTTTTTTTTTCAAACGGACACCTATGATAACGAAGTCCAACGGTAGTGTGAACCCTGCCTAAACTGTATCTCTGTATATGGACAATGTCTTAACTTTTCCAGCAATACCATCAAGGTAGGTGAATATATCAAAGCCATTTGATTTGGAGGTGCTATGGTAGGTTAAATTTGTGAGAGCCACAAACTATTGAGCTCTAAACTCCGTGGCAATGGAGGCAATGAATAAATTCTGCAAGTTTAACATTTGTCACTCTTTCTTAACAAAACTGTTCCTATGGCCCCTTAAGAACACAATCTGTTTGGACTTCATTCTGCAGTAATTTTTTTAACTCCATTAAAACATAGTCTAAAATCATATACAAAATGGCAAAATGCAGCTCTATGAAAACTCTGTGAAAATAAATGCAGCAGAAACATTTGCTTTTTTTTTTTTTTTGAAAATGATACAAAAAGCAACAAATCAAATCAATATGATAATATTGATTTGATTTGTTGCTTTTTGTATCATTTTGATTTGAATTGAGTTGAGTTGTTTCTCTTTTTTTCCTTCCCCTACTAAATCTATAAGGAAATGGTTGTGATTCTGCAACTAAAATTAACGTACTATATTTTTTTTTAAAAGTGCATGCATTCTTCAAAGAAGTAGCTTTTCTGCAGCTCTTTTTTCTGCAATGTGTGGATGAGATTAGCCAAAATCTCATTATGGGTATTGTAAAATGCAGCATTTCAATTACGGAATAATATATAGGATGAATAAGGGACCTTCAATTCCTGGATATCAGTAATTTAACCAATAATAAAATATGGAAAGGTAGTACTCTAGTATCAGGGGTTTTTGTCACCATGTCCAGCAACAAAAGGGCTAGTTCAAGGGAGGGTTGAATCGTAACTCCACTAAGGTCATAAACAAGTGAGAACACTCCCTTCCAAAATGGCATGAAAATGGGGCATGTCCAAAAAATATGTAAAACGGTCCCCAGGGGTCTCCTGCAAGTGCTGGGAGAACCCAGAAATAATGTCATCTAATTATGAGTTTTACGCATTTGGAAACTTTCAGTGACCTTGCAAATGCACAAGACCATTATTCAGGTCCATCTATCAATTCAATAAGTGGGGTTTCTTAGATGCTTTCCTATCCCCTCAAAACAGGTCATAAATTCTTGTAGTAGTAAAGAGATGCCCCTTGAAAGCTTTAAAAAGATTATTGTGAAGAATAATTGGTGGGGAGATGATAGCTATATTATGACTAGACAAATATGACCTAATCCAGGGAAAAGAAGGGTATGAGGAAATGGCTTTGCTGAATTTGGCAAACAGAGGTGGTTTACCTATTTGTTTAAAGAGGGCTGTGAGGATTAGGAATAAGAACTTCTAACACAAGGGTGTATCAATAGATACACAGGAGCTATCAGAACTCATGTTGTGTACCAGTGACATCCAAGCCTTAGTGGTAGCTTGTACTGAGGGCATGGAGGAAGTGGAAACAGATGGATTAAAGAGGTTGTCCAGGCTAAAATATTATTTTTTAATTTGGCTGAGGGAGGACAAATTTTTTAAAAAAAAAAAAAACAAAAACTTGTCCCCGGTGTTCCAGTGTCCTCCCAGCTCTATCCGTTCCTGCTCCTCAGCCGTTTTCTTCTGTTCCTGTTCTTCTGTCTTCTTGCAGTGGAATTCCTCGACAGCTGTGACATCCCCAGGTCCCTTCTGCTGAGGCCACTGATTGGCCTCGGCAGTCACATGTCGCAGGAACGTCCTCCGTAAGACAACAATGGAGATTCAGGACCAGACCGCGCTGGAAGGCAGGTGAGTATGTTTTATTTAGATTTTTATCACTTCTCCTGGCCTGATTAAAAAAATCACTTTTTAGCCTGAACAACCTCTTTGAGTATGCATCAACAGTAGTGCCCGTAGTAGTGCCCACTGGGAGTATGATTCAATAGTAGGCGAACTAGATCCTGGTAACTGGAAATACCAGTATCACATATAGTGAACAATTACAGTCCTATGAAAAAGTTTGGGCACCCCTATTAATCTTAATCATTTTTAGTTCTAAATATTTTGGTGTTTATAACAGCCATTTCAGTTTGATATATCTAATAACTGATGGACACAGTAATATTTCAGGATTGAAATGAGGTTTATTGTACTAACAGAAAATGTGCAATATGCATTAAACCAAAATTTGACCGGTGCAAAAGTATGGGCACCTCAACAGAAAAGTGACATTAATATTTAGTAGATCCTCCTTTTGCAAAGATAACAGCCTCTAGTCGCTTCCTGTAGCTTTTAATAAGTTCCTGGATCCTGGATAAAGGTATTTTGGACAAACAATTCAAGTTCAGTTAAGTTAGATGGTCGCCGAGCATGGACAGCCCGCTTCAAATCATCCCACAGATGTTCAATGATATTCAGGTCTGGGGACTGGGATGGCCATTCCAGAACATTGTAATTGTTCCTCTGCATGAATGCCTGAGGATTTGGAGCGGTGTTTTGGATCATTGTCTTGCTGACATATCCATCCCCGGCGTAACTTCAACTTCGTCACTGATTCTTGAACATTATTCTCAAGAATCTGCTGATACTGAGTGGAATCCATGCGACTCTCAACTTTAACAAGATTCCCGATGCCGGCATTGGCCACACAGTCCCAAAGCATGATGGAACCTCCACCAAATTTTACAGTGGGTAGCATGTGTTTTTCTTGGAATGCTGTTTCTTTTTGGACGCCATGCATAACGCCTTTTTTTATAACCAAACAACTCAATTTTTGTTTCCAAAATGAAGCTGCCTTGTCCAAATGTGCTTTTTCATACCTCAGGCAACTCTATTTGTGGCGTACGTGCAGAAACGGCTTCTTTATCATCACTCTCCCATACAGCTTCTATTTGTGCAAAGTGCGCTGTATAGTTGACCGATGCACAGTGACACCATCTGCAGCAAGATGATGCTGCAGCTCTTTGGAGGTGGTCTGTGGATTGTCCTTGACTGTTCTCACCATTCTTCTTCTCTGCCTTTCTGATATTTTTCTTGGCCTGCCACTTCTGGGCTTAACAAGAACTGTCCCTGTGGTCTTCCATTTCCTTACTATGTTCCTCACAGTGGAAACTGACAGGTTAAATCTCTGAGACAACTTTTTGTATCCTTCCCCTGAACAACTATGTTGAACAATCTTTGTTTTCAGATCATTTGAGAGTTGTTTTGAGTAGCCCATGATGCCACTCTTCAGAGGAGATTCAAATAGGAGATCAACTTGCAATTGGCCACCTTAAATACCTTTTCTTATGATTGGATACATCTGGCTATGAAGTTCAAAGCTCACTGAGGTTACAAAACCAATTTTGTGCTTCAGTAAGTCAGTAAAAAGTAGTTAGGGGAATTCAAATCAATAAAATGATAAGGGTGCCCATACTTTTGCACCGGTCAAATTTTGGTTTAATGCATATTGCACATTTTCTGTTAGTACAATAAACCTCATTTCAATCCTGAAATATTACTGTGTCCATCAGTTATTAGATATATCAAACTGAAATGGCTGTTGCAAACACCAAAATATTTAGAACAAAAAATGATTAAGATTAATAGGGGTGCCCAAACTTTTTCATAGCTTATAGACAGGCTATACAGTCCTAATATGTTAGGGTGTTCCAGGCCCCCTCTATTACAAGGCAAGTATGAAATTGAGGATGACACTCTAGGTTTTTCTGCCTTTCAAATAAAAGCCAACATTTGCTTCTGAAAATTTGCAGTAGAGATATGGATTCAGCTTCCCATTGATAGGGAAATTCCCTCTGAATGTGACATATCAATGCAGAACTGATGTGAATATCTAATATTTTCTCGCATTCCCTTTATAATATGATACTTGTCCAAAAGTTTGAATAGTTTTTACAATGGGTCAGTTATGGTAAGGATCACATCATCTGCAAAGAGTCCAATTTTATTTTTGCAATAGCCAACAGTTACTCCTTTGATTAGAGGATTGGTTATAATAAATTCAGCCAGAGGTTTCGTCACCAATATAAATAGTAATGGAGAAAGTGGACGCCTCTGTTGGGTGACATGTAAAAGCTTATGTAAAAGGTGTAAGAAATGGTGTTATTAGCCAGGATCTTATAGTATGGTGTATAAGATTTGAATTGCACTGAGAATGTTGCCTGCAAATCCAAATTTGACCAATGCAGCAAATGTATATCTGTATATCTGCAAATACATCTGTCAATCACCTCCTCTGCATCCAAAGTAAGGAGCAGAGAAGATGTTAGAGGCCTTAAACTTGGCCCTGAGGTTCAATATTCTCCTTGTTCCATCAGGGACCTGTCTCCCTTTGGTGAATCCTACTTGGTCATTACGGACCAAGGAAGGGAGAATGGTTAATAAATAATTTGCCAAAAATATGTAATAATACATAAATTCTTTACTGGAGTCATATAGACATCTAAATGTGTCATATAATTTTTATTTGTGTAGCTTAGAAGCTAAAGTGTGAAGAGACCCCCTACTCTGGTATCATAGATAGAATCAGGGACAATGTTAAAATCTCCACACAGTAAAAAAATAACTTTGTTGAATCTTATGGAACTTTTTAAGTATCTTATTGAAAAAAAATTAACCTGGGAAGAATTAGGTATATAGATGTTAACTAGGGTAAATTGATGGGAGTTAATAGTACACACATCAATCAGAAAAATCTCACGGTCTCGTATAGCTATAAACTCGGCAGCTTTTTTTCTTATCAGCATTTGTTTTAAATAGTTAGGAAAAGTTTTTGTGGGGAAAAATGTATGAATAGAAAATGAGTGTGTGCAGCATAAGTATCCCTCCACATTGATGAAGAATTTAGACCCTTGGTATTCAGGAAAGTGATATGGGATATATAATAACAGAGCAGTGTATAGGTAAAACCTGACTGACAACATCTATATGAGGGGGATACAGCTATAATAAACCCCCAGCCTCAGCTACATTTAGCCAGTGTGCCACGATTGAGATGCAGCGTCCCTGGCCGCATGCACTTGTCCACGCATAGGTGGTCAAGTGGAACTTTGTGCAACTTAGCGCAGAACTTAGGGCCCGCCTGATGTTACAGGACACTTGCTGGTGCAAGGCTCAACTCACACTAAGGGCCAAAAACACTGGTGAATTTTGTTCAGTTCCAAAGGACTCTGGGTTTAGATTTGGCTCAGTCACAGCTCCAGAACATGCCTTTGAAGGCAAGGTTTCCTTCTGTGGCTCCATCTCAGCAGGATGATGATGATGATGAACTTTGGTTAAATCTGGTGTCGGAAGGGAAAGTGGTTTCTGATCTACGTCTAACGTACTGGAGCATGATGTTTGGACTATTAACACCTGATCAGAACCCTGTAGAGGACCATTACCGGTAGTAGTAGTTGCAGCCAGTTCTCCACCTTTGCGGTCCTCTAAATAAAAGTTACCCCCAGGACTTGATGCCAAAATGTTATCAATTTCCCAATCAAAATCAAGGTCAATGTCTTGGTCCTCAGTCCAATCCACTGCATCAATCCAACACAATGAGAGTGATGGTTCTGGAACCACCGTTTTAGGGGCTAACAATTTTAAAGGGGCTAACACTCTACTGGTTGCAAGGCTTATCTCACCCAAAGGGCAAAAAACTCTGCTGGTGCAAGGCTGAACTAAGTTAAAGGTCCCCAAACTCTTCTGGTAAGAGGCTGAATTCACCTAAAGGGCTTCAATCTCTGCTGGTAGCTCAGCTTAAGGGCCTCTAACTTAATTTGGAAGGGCTCAGGTTAAGGGCCAGAAAAGTGAATTTTGAAAGGTCTTACCACATCACACACACACACACACACACACACACACACACACACACACACACACACATCCACAATGACAGTTAAGGGTGGGGGATTTCCCATTACCTATTCCATCTGTGGTTGTCATGGGCAATGTGATTTAAAGAGGTGCTTGTTAATATTTCTTTAGCTTAAATTTGGGTTTTTGTCCATCCAATTGGGCAAGAAAGAAGGTTTCCAGTTATTTTCCCACTTTGATAGAGGTTTTTTTGAGTGTGGAAAGTGTGTAGTTGATAGGCTGTGATGTTGGGGTAAAACTGTGACCTGGGCTTGTTAGATGCCCCCAGGCATGCTTCCCCTGCTGCCGCAGTTGCATTCCAGAGGTGTTGACATCATTTGCTGAGGTGTCATAGTTGAATTGGTGTCGAATGGTGGGTTCCCCTGAAACGAAGCATTTTTCCCCATAGACTATAATAGGGTTCGATATTCAATTGAATAGTTTTGTAAAGAGGAATGGTCCAAAATACCTTTATCCAGGATCCAGGAACTGATTAAAAGCTACAGGAAGCGACTAGAGGCTGTTATCTTTGCAAAAGGAGGATCTACTAAATATTAATGTCACTTTTCTGTTGAGGTGCCCATACTTTTGCACCGGTCAAATTTTGGTTTAATGCATATTGCAGATTTTCTGTTAGTACAACAAACCTCATTTCAATCCTGAAATATTACTGTGTCCATCAGTTATTAGATATATCAAACTGAAATGGCTGTTGCAAACACCAAAATATTTAGAACTAAAAATGATTAAGATTAATAGGGGGGCCCAAACTTTTTCATAGGACTGTATCTTATTAAAGAGATATATTTCCTTCACCCCTTATTAAGCTGTTCTCCTGCTGCTTATCTTCAATCTGACTGGTTGTATACATTATATCCACCTCATCTCCTTATTCAACCTCACACTTACAACTCTATAAGGCAAAAAGGAGTTGAGTAGGATTCTCCAGCTGGTTAATTTATATACGATATTTCCTTATTCTTTGTACTAACAGCCACTTATCTACAACCTGGCAGAGTTAAAAAAGCAGGGAACCTCATGTACCTAGCCCTACACCCTTTTGTTTTCTTTCACATTTACTTCTTGTTTAGTTTTCTGTATCTTTTACATTGGAACATTATTGTTGATATGTTCCAAAATGCCCTGCTGCCACAGGAGCTTCTCCCTTTCCCCCTGTCCTTTGTTAACAGTTGCTATTTTGGGTGGTTCTCTCCCTTATTCTATGTTTGTATTGTCATGTTTTAGTTGTTATTTTTTCTTATTGAAAGTCTTTTAATAAAACTTTTTGGTTTATAAAAATAGCAGGGAATAGCAGAGTGTTCATAGACTAATATGGATAAAACAGCTGCCTGAAAAGTGGGAAAGAAAACACATTCTTTAATAAGATATATTACAACATTTAATATAATAACTTATACTGTTCACTTATGCGCTCTCAACAACCACATAGGAATCACGGCACAGGCAAATGTATGGAAGTAGGTAAATGTAACTTTGAGGATAGAGTAAGACAATTTATATATACAGTACATACACCTATTCTGTGACTGGGGGACCAATAAATTAACCCCATTGGGTCTGCTATGACTGACAAGATGTAACTTCTTGTGCTAGAAACTGAGCATGGGAAACTTGGCACACATAAAGCAAAGACAGGCAAATATATAGATACTGGACATAAACATTCAGAAGCAGTCAAGTTTTTCTTTTTTTTGCTTTACATTTTTTCTGTATGGATCAATCGCTGAGCATCATAATCTTTCTATAATTTGAAATGGCAATTTTCCTAATCCTCTGAAGCAACAGTAAGGAAGCTGCCAACTTTAGACCACCAACAATTATGCTGACCAAGTTACAATGGAAAGAAGTCAGTAGGCATGTGCATGAGGATTGGTTAAAGGCCAAAACTAGTTTTCCTGGCCTTGAAAAGTTGTGATGTAATTCCAGTTCCAGTTTCCACTTCTGGACTGCTGATGTTCATAAATATTGAAAGTTGCAATGATTATAGAATATTCTACTCTTGTGGAGAATGTAGGAAGTCGTCCATTATGTGCTTTGCATCAGGGCACTTTATCTGAAAACTTGCCAGCTATCAGACTTAGCTTTCTATTTCTGTATACTTACATATTTATGTGTATGTTTTCAAATGTAAAATCCAATGCTATTTTCACCTATGCATCATTGGAAAACAATGTGCCACTTACATTTGGCAGCATTTTTATGGCACTTTCCATGGCATGTTTTTGTATTTAAAGTGTAACTAAAATGTCTAAACTTTTAACTAGTTTTGGCCCCTTTCAGTGAATTTGTGCACTTTTTTATTCTTTCCCTTATTTCTGTATTGCAAGTTATACAGTACTTATACAGTACTTTCACTAGGTGTACGGGTGTACAGACATTACTTGTTGAAAGTACAGTCAATATTGGTATATTTATATGCATTAGCAGCCATTCCCACTTCTTACTGGGTTTTCAACTGGTGATATCTCCGGAAATAATACAGGTAGCACTTAATTATGTTATACATTGCCTGAAATATAACTTTTTGAAGTGATCCTCTCCTCTGTCTGAGCTGCCCTGCCTTATATATTAGCCCTCCCCTCCCATCTAGTGAAAACAATGTAAAGATTTCTACTTTTAATATAGAAAGAAGAGAAAGTATAAAGAAGCACAATGTTTCACAGAAATTACTTACACTTTAACTGTCATGTAGTTTTGCATTGCGTATAATAAAAAAATCTGATAATGTGGCACTTGTTTCCTGGTCAATACATTAATGTATATTGTGGAATTTTACTGCAAGCAAAATTAATTTAGTTCAACAATAAAGTTATAGTAAAAACAATTCTTAATACTATAATGTGTTTCATATTATTTATTTATTATTAATAAAATTGTTGTAATTGTTGAGCTTTCATGGTGGAAGTCCTCTAGTGTTATATATTAAGTATCTTATTTAAACATCATATATTATGTCAGGGTCTGGGGTTGCTAGGTGGGTTAGCATAGACACACAAGTCCTGTTTAGTCCAAAACAAAGGTAGAGTTTATTTTCACTCAAAATGGTAGTAGAGCAACAAAAGGAAACAATACAAAAATAAATACCTGCCCGGCTAGGCTCTAACTCAACATAGAATAGGTTACCTCACCTAGAATCACAGAAATCAAAAGCCAGTAGAATCATTCAGGACACAGCTCCAAAAATATGACCTCTGAGTTTCACTCTCCAGCCAAGCTCTGCCAAAGTGTTGCAGCTGGAGCTATCTTCTTAAGCCTCCTTGATGAGGAGACTCTCTTCAGCTGAATCGCTGCCGGATCATCCCCAAAGCGTGGACTGGAGGGGGTGGAATGACAGGTCCCACTACCCACCTACCTGCCATTCCTAAAAATCCAGCCCAGTACTGAGCATTTACCAAAATGCTCAGCAGACGAAAGTTGTCTGCTGAAAACAAACATTCCTGGAGTTTTCTCATCTCACCCACCTGAGTAGTCTGGATAAGATTTACACCCCCTCCATTACCTGACCAGCCATCGTCTTACAATTACCAGGTCCACTTTAATGCATTGGGGGCCCCAAGCAAACTTTTTGAAAGTGGGCCCCCCAATAACCCCCCCCCCCCAAAAAAACAAAAAACAAAAACATTTCCCCAGCCTGTCAACCACCAATGTTACATTAAAAATAAATAAATAAATAAATTCCTGCAGACTCCCACTGTAATGTCTGCGGCTTAAAGCTTATTGTGCTTCCCTGCCACAGATATTATCAGCTAAGAGCAGGACATCACCCAAATTGTGGGATTGTCTCACTCGATCCAGGGCGACTGAGGGTGCCCCTGCAAACCACAGGGCCCGATGCAGCTACACCATTACACCTATGATTCAATCGGTCCTTGTATGTTGCCATCTAATAATCCAAAATATGGCACCTAATAATCAGGTTTAATTCATGCCAGACTAATAGAATTTTAGTATATATTAAGAGTCATATGTAGAAGACAATCTGTAAACAGTTTTATTGAAGATTAGGAAAATAACATCATCAACAATACATATATCAACATAACATACAGCAGCATAACATACATCAACAGTATTGAAACATTTTTTTAAATTATATTTTGCAATAATTTATATTTCCTCCATAATAGCTATATTTATTTAAGAGAATGTAATTGTTATGTCAGGCTTTTAAATGGAGTGTTTAATGACTCTTGGCGTGCACAGTATAGAAAATGCTGGCCTATACATAGCAAGGTAAAAGCTAACACAGGAAAAGCAGATAATTTTCTCCTTGTGAAGTACTGTATGAGTGTATATACTAACACCTCATCCATTCTTTTTTTTTTAAAACGTATATGTTTCACATCCCACAAAATGTACATTTTAAGTTAAAACCCAAGCTTAGCACTCACAGACATGTGATTGTGCATTGTAAAAATAATATGCCCATTTTAAACTCTCTGTAAAAGAAGGAAAACCTCTTAATCCTTTTGATTTCATTCAAAAGACCCTTTTAAAATAAATACCATGGCTTTTTACATCCTTGACACCTTTAAATCCGGCAATCTTTTTTTTTTCCACTAAACCTTATTAATTCCATAACTTACAAAGTCTGGAAAGTATCATAGGTCACAGAACAATCAACTCTCTACTTTCCATCTTAAGGTGTGGGTGAATATAAATGCAACTGTTCGTAATGTCACAATTCTACAATGTGTTCCCTCCGTTGGCTCTGATTTAAGGACTTGACTATTAAAGAGGAAGCATATATGGACCTAACATGTAGACACATCTAAAACTTAATGAGCTGTAGAAACAAAAATATAATTCTTAATTCTTCTGTTACTTCAGAAATCAATGTAACCTTACAAGCAAGATATGCTAATATAGTATGATCAACAAAGATGGATGTTTAGAGATAAATACAGTAGCAATGATTATTAAAACATAAACCAAGGATTCAGCAGTTTTGTTTCCGGCATGGGATATTCTAGCAGAAAACACTTCCTAATTATGTACTATTATGTAACTGTCACTCAACAGGTTCCATAAAAGAGTATTCCTAAGTAAGGGAATTGCTAGTTGTGCAATTCTCTAGTGTTACTGCTGAAATAGAAAGAAGGGAAGACAGAGACAGTGCGTCTTAAACTTGACCGAGCCCCTGTCCTTTCTGGCCACACTGTCCTAATGACAGGAGCAAGCTGGCAACAGTCACTTCTCAGAAATAAGTGTGACACAGAACAGGATAGAACAAAACAACACAAAATCGCTGTCAGCAAGCCAAGGGTCAAAACCAAAGACCAGAGACAAAGCAGTACAAAATCATAATCTGAAGAGTAGTCACAAGGGAAGCCAAAGGTCAGAGGTCAGTAATACAATAGGAGCAGAAAGAGGAGCTTATTAGGGACAAAGTCACAGGCTGATGGCCTATACATAGGAAGCCCAGGACCTGCCCCAGACAAAATTGGTATACAGCCTGTCAATCACACAGGCAAGGCTAGAATTAACTATTTGATGGACAAAGGGAAACAAGGTGCAGGAGATGGGTGTGGTGGAAATTCAATTACAGCGGAGAGGTAATACAGCAGTGTTCACACAGAGCAACAAAAAAACGCTAAGCAAAGACCCAAACTGAACATGCATTCATTAGAAAGGTGATAAGTGTTTTCTGCTGCAATAACACCATGAATTCAAGGAATAAATTTAGATAACGTTAAATGAAATTGACATCCAAAAAAACAATAATTTAGCTGCAATTAATATATATCCTATCAAACTCAATCTTAGGCCCGGTTCACATCTGCATTCAGGGAGTCCGCTTGGGGACCCCTGAACAGAAACCTATATACATTAAAAAGCAGTTTGCTAAAAAAGCACATTTCCCCTTTATAATATAATGGAGTCTGTGTGGTTTCCGCTCGGTTTCCACACAAACCATGCAGAGAGAAAAGTACTGCAAGCAGCATTTTCCTCTTCGCATGTTTCGTGCGGAAACTACATGGACCCCATTATAGTCTATGGAGTCCATGTGGTTTCTTAGCAAACCGCTCTTTTAATGCATATAGGTTTCCGTTCGTGGTGTCCCCAAGCGGACTCTCTGAACAAAATACTGAACGCAGATGTGAACCGGGCCTTACCTAGGATGCTTGCAGCCTTTGTTTCTAACTCTCTCATTGTATGTAAAGGTATATGTACATGATATGAACAGATGGTGCAGCAAATTATTATACAGTAATACAGTAGGTTTACTTTTGCTCCAATGTATAATATAGTATGTGACTGCTAAAATGTGTAATAACTCAGAGCTCAAAGGTTATTATAAGTTGGGAAAGTTAGTCTTTCCTACCACCAATAGCGTAACTATCGGGCTAGCAGGGGTAGTGGCTGCCACAGGGACATTAGGTGCCCAGCAACAGTCGCTACCATTTTTTTTTTCTTAATAGGCTGTTACTGGCTGGAGTTACTCCAGCTGGTAACGGGCCCTATTTACTTACAGATCCTGGCAGAAGCAAGGATCAGTAAGTGACGCCATGGGCACCACAAACATCATTATTATACTCAAGGGTCTTTTCAGACCCCTGAGTATAATGATTGGAGGTCCAGGGGAGGTAAGAGAACATAAAAATCCATGTCACCTCTCCGGGCAGGCTTCTCTTCGGCAGACCTCTGTGACTCTCCCTGATGTCACATGACCAGGGCCTGCGTCCTGGGTCATGTGATGTCCCGGGAAGATGGCCGACACCACCGAGGACTGCAGCAGAGCTGGAGATAGGTAAGTAACAGTGTTTTTTATGTTGGTATTGGCTCCCCCCCTTCGGTCTCCAATTATTATACTCTGGGGTCTGAAAAGAACCCAGAGAATAATAATTGTTCATGGGTGTCCACAGTGGGACATAATAGTGTATGTAGGGGCCACTATGGAACAGTGTGTAGGAGCCACTATGGGACATAATACTGTGTGTAGGAGCCACTATGGGGCATAATAGTGTGTGTAGGGGCCACTATGGGGCATAATAGTGTGTGTAGGGGCCACTAAGGGGCATAATAGTGTGTGTAGGGGCCACTATGGGACATAGTACTGTGTGTAGGGGCCAATATGGGGCATAATACTGTGTACAGGGGCCACTATGGGGCATAATACTGTGTACAGGGGCCACTATGGGGCATAATAAAGAGTGCAGGAATGTGCGGGGGGCGGGGTCTTCGGGGGGCATTGGTCGGGGGGGCCATGTCAAATTTTCGCCACGGGGCCCCGCCGTCCCTAGTTATGCCACTGTCTACCTGCTTTTCGTACCATCATTGTTCCCATACAACATTCCAAGCAGATCAGTGAGTCTAATAACTGGTAGACAGGGTACATCATGACAGCACCTCAGCACCCTATAATCATACTGCAAGAGGTTAACAGTACCTATTAAATACCATAGTGACATATGAAGCAGGATTATTTTATCTTATGTGGGGATCATGAGCTGAACCTTGGGATACAGGTGGGTGTTGCCTATGTTTGTAATAGCTCTACTCATCATCACAATTGATGACTTTCCCACCATATCCCACAGTCTACACATTAAAAGTGGGTAGGGGTCACCTCTCTGTTTGGCCCAAGCTAAGATAATGATACTGTGCATGCGCATACATGCAAGTGTCTATCAGATGGGCAAGGTGATTCCCGGTCCAAAAAGACAGGGATAGGGAGACACCAGGCCTGTCTGAATCATATTACACAATCTAACAATAAATATGACACCTTACTACATTATATACATTTAAGGAAAACACTAAGATCATTACGCTCATTGTGACCTAGTGGACCCAAAGCATCTGTAAGCATTATCCATCTAACCTCTTTTTTCAACAAAATTCTATTCTTATCGCCTTCAAATTTTGGTGAATTAAGTTTCAACATTGCTCTGAACTGATCCCTACATGAACCTGCCACTTAACTGAACTTATACTCTCATTAGATCTGTCAAGACTGACCTGCTACACACAGCTGTTCATCGGATGGTGTTTCTATACATAATATTTATGCCATAGGTCAGGTTGAAAAGATTTTATTTTACAAACCTACAAATCATTTAATTTGTTTTAGTCCCTTTTTGTGGGGTACCGCCACCTTCCATTGGCCTACCATTTACCTTGGGTGATGTTAAATTGTGATCATCATAGTGGCGGTGTCATCATCTAACTTGGGATCCTAGTCATGTGTCTTTATATCCTGGTCACTGATCCACCATGCTTATGTCACCTTCTAATGAATCATCAGATATTATGTAGACCTGGGGTGCCCTGTCTGTAGCCGTGAGTTTTTACATCAAACAACTTTCCCATGTGTTCAAAGGTGTATTCATTATTTATTGGCATGCATAATTCCAGAGCTCATCATCTGTTGGAGCAAACATTAACAAGCAGTAACGTTCCCCATACATTAACCCTTTTAGAAATTTCGAGGCGACACTGGTGCATTTTAAACCAGTCTGCTTATTTCTAATATAAACATCTTTATCTTTACATTGCTATATCACCTTGTAATAAGAAAGTTATGTTGGGTAACCTATTAATGGCCCTTATGCGGCACTATTATTTGTTAGGAGTTTGAGAGACAGTTTGGCTGCCAGAAAATCCTCCTAATCATCTTATGTATGGAATTAAAAGGATTGTAGAAAGTTGTTTAAGGTAAATAGCATAGACTCTACTAACGTGATAAGCTGGGGTTAATACTCAGCAAACAGTGTCATCCATGCTAGGACTCTTGGAGGAGCATTTATGAGTAAAACAAGCATCCAATTTGGATGGGAAAAGGCAACTGGTTTGCACAATGTTAAGGGAAAGAGACAAAACATCTGTAGGAAGAGATATTGTACTTTTGACATCCACAAAGGAGTTGGCAGATGTCACAGCAAAAAAGTTGGAAAAAGCAAAGGATTGTTTCAGAGATAAAAATTGGGATAATCCAAGATGTCACAATGATAAAGATTTTCTTCCTAACATTACATCGAGCTATGCTGTTCTCTTTGTACTTATTCCATTAACAATGCTTCAAATGCAAACCATATAACAGCCAGCTGGGTAAGCTTGCCGAAGTTGGGTTGAAAAGAAAGCATTGTAAGCAGACATGTTAAGAAAGATCTGGGACAGAAATCTGGTATTTTATTTTTCACATATTGTGGATACACTGTAGGACTTCTTTTAAATAATGTTAAGTAAGATTGGCTAATAACGGTAAAAAAGTATACAATTTATCCATTATATATCACACCCTAGAAAGTAGTACAGTATAAAGCTCTAGTTGTTTGCTAGCCGTCATTGATGTCCAACATATCTGTTAGCACACTACACACACACACACACACACACACACACACACACACACACACACATATATATATATATATATATATATATATATATATATATATATATTTTAATTAACAAATTTTAGCTCCTTTCTGTAAAACTCCATTGATATCCGCTTTCGTCCCCTATTTCTGTTCTGCTTATTGAAGTTTATACAACGCGTCTTATAGTGTACACATGGGCATGTGTAAGAGAACATGAGGCTGGAAGAGGGGGTCACTTCAGTCTCAAATAGATAGAACTCGGCCATTTTATAACGTACAACATGGATTCTGGTGTTATTTGAAAGGGAATATTCTCAGCTCAGTTCTTCCTGTATTATTCAGGAGATATCACCAGCTGAAAACAAAGGCAGCATTGGAGCAGCTGCAGAAATACGTAAATATTCCAATTCCGAATGTATTTTAACTGGTGATATCTCTGGAAATGATACAAGTGCCATATGGAAGCTGAGAATCTCATCTCAACAAAAAAAATATATATTTTGTGTTGCTGAATTTATAATAATTTAATTTTTTTCATCATGCCTTCTATTTATTGGTACCACTTTAGCAATTCTGGCTTTTTTCAATCTTTTTCTTATATAATTCACCATAATTACAAGTGGGGCAATAACAAATATGTATAGTACATAAAAAATATTAAAGTACACTATGTGATCAAAAGTATCCAGACACCTGGCTGAAAATGACTTACAAGTTCGTGGCGCCCTCCATCAGTAATTGAGGGGGCTTGCACCCCTTGTTGTTTTGTGTGGCACTATCACAGCACAGGCCTACATTGATGTTTTAAACACCTTCTTGCTTCCCACTGTTGAAGAACAATTCGGGGATGGCAATTGCATCTTTCAACACAATCTGAGCACCTGTTCATACTGCACGGCCTGTGGCGGAGTGGTTACACGACAATAACATCTCTGTAATGGACTGGCCTGCACAGAGTCCTGACTTGAATCCCATAGAACACCTTTGGAATGTTTTGGAACGCCGACTTCGTGCCAGGCCTCACCGACCTACATCGATATCTCTCCTCAGTGCAGCACTCCGTGAAGAATGGGCTGCCATTCCCCAAGAAACCTTCCAGCACCTGATTGTATGCCTGCGAGATTGGAAGCTGTCATCAAGGCTAAGGGTGGGCCAACACCATATTGAATTCCAGCATTACCGATGGAGGGCGCCACAAACTTGTAAGTCATTTTCAGCCAGGTGTCCGGATACTTTTGATCACATAGTGTATGTCTTTAGGAGAAAATATGCAAATCCTTCCTTTATACATTGTCTTCATGTAGTCTCCATTTCTTGGAGACTGTTTGGGCTACTCATATAAAACACTGACCAGAGGTCTGACATATGCATATGGTCTAACTGTATTTCTCTTAGACTGTGCCTCTGGACCTAATACTGTAGTTGTTGGTAGAACTGGAGACTACTGTCAAGATTAGAACTGCCATGTAGAGATGAGCGAACACTATTCGAAACAGCCGTTTCAAATAGCACGCTCCCGTAGAAATGAATGGAAGTGGCCGGCACGCAGACTTTGCCAGCGGCCGGCCACTTAACCCCCCGCATGCCGGCTATGTCCATTCATTTCTATGGAAGCGTGCTATTCGAAACGGCTGTTTCGAATAGTGCTTGCTCATCTCTACTGCCAAGGAATCCTGTTAACACAATGTAATTTCATTATGAGAGAATTTAGCGGGTACAAGAGGAAGTCACCCTTGTTACTGACCACTTAGTTGCAGTGATCAGAATTGATCATGGCTTCTAAGGGGTAAATCTTTAGGAACCTAAGTCACAGTATCTCTGACTGAGTATGAGATAGGTACCAACTGGTACTGATGGTGTATACACATTAGCTCATTTCATTTTATCAATTGAATATTAGGCTAGTCATACACTTCAGATAGCTTCTGTTTGTCTGCTAATGATTCCATACATATGCACAACTGTTTATGTTTGGTGAATAAAAACTGTGAAAAAGCCACTCTCTTTTGCAAGAGACTTATCTCCCTTTCACAAAAGGATTGGGTGCTTAGAAAACCAGTTAGAAGGACCCCCGACATATCACATGTTTGACTTTTCCACCAACATTGGTGGGGCTGCCTGAGATTTATTTAATCTAAATGGACAACTATTCATATACAAATATTCCAAGTTCAATCAATTACCCTTTCAATATGTGCTAGTAGCATAGCTGTGGAGTCTGTAGGCCAAACCTCCAGTTCTCACTCAATCACTGACTCGGTCAGTAATTGAATTCTTATAGAAATATATATTCAACAATCTATGCATCTAATTATTATTCATTTTATTTTGAAGTCCAATTCTGAGTTTGTAACTTTTTTTCTGACTTTGATTCCACCCAAAACTTGCCGTTACTCCAACTCCTACTCCACAACCCTGGTTAGTACCCAGTGAAGAGGAGATAACCCAGAATAACAGATGAAAAACATTCAAACTCTATGTATATGCTGCCCTGAATAGACTTAAATCCAGGGTTCCAGCAGTCTAACCTCATGGTCCCCTTCTAAGTCTTAATGCAGTATTTTTGGGAATTGTTTTTTCTACTGTGCTTCAACTCTTCCTTGAAAAAATCTGCATCTTCATATATAACTTGAAGCAGTTCAGAACAGATTAGAAGGTTTGATCATCTGCACTTAATAAAGAAATGATAAAACACAGAGATCATGAAACACAGAATTATAAAGGAAGGCGGAAATATTAAGATTATGAGTTGGATACACAGTTGACATACAAACAAGATTTACAGACTACATTTTTATCTACAGATGTCAAATGAGCAAAGAGCCATTGAAAACAGGCACATCTGTGAGAAATAAGCACAGTGTTCAAGATTTCTATACTGCAGTTTCCAAACAAGCATCCAAGGTCTAGAGCCATCATTCACTAATACCAGTCCTCATGTGCTGAGTGGGCTGCATTCAAGGCTTTGTGTGAAATTCTGCCGAAAAACATAGGCTCAACATGTCTGTGATTTCCAATCTGGTCCTTCCCATTACCTATATGATCAGTTTCTTACTCCTATGAAAATAAATGCATTTACTGTGAATTATATGTTAAAACATGACATTTTTTAGCTTATCTTTTATTTCGGTTCCTAGGAGGAAATTCATTGTAGCAAAAATGCAAAATACAAAAATGCAAAAATAGTTTTTTTCTCCAAATGAATTTTTGTTTTGCAAAATTAGTAAAATTTACAAAAACTATATAAATTAGGTATCACTGCATTTGTACCTACCACTAGATTAAAGAGAAGACATTAGAAGTGTGAGAGGGAGTGCTATCGAAGGTCCTTCCTCCCAACTGCGGTCAAGCTACATAATCTACCTCAGGCCAAGTAAAAAAGCAGTCCGTATAGAGAACTAAATGATCCTGACGTCATCTTTCTTTAGCTGCTATGACTCCTAGTATTTTTCTCCTATCTGCTATTCTGAGCTTATGTGTGTCTCCTTCTGTAATATATTACTGTTATTATCCTGTATCTGTATTATCTATGCTGCTGTAACACACTGAAATTTTCCCATGGTGAGACTATTAAAGGATTATCTTATCTTATTTAATGTTGTATGGTTAGGGGCAAAAATTTTATAATGTTAAGACGCAATTCCAGAATTTATGTTTTTTCCAACATCAATTCTGGGATTCAAAAAGTTAATAAAATTTTGTCAATAACTTATAAACACCCCATAAACAAGCTTATATATGACTACTTCACCAGAAAAAAAAACGTAGGTTATACAATATGACTAGAAAAATGCCCACATTTTTGGGATAAAACTGGCTGTGGCTGGAAGTGAATGTATAAGCTCTGTGACTGCAGGTTAGGTTACACCCAATCTATACAGCTTATGAGGAAAAAGACATCCTAAGAGTGAGCCCCCCAATCATAGGAACTACTCAGAAAATAGTAGGAAATTTAGTGTACCCAATGTAATCTGCTCAGCTTACATATCCACTTTATACCATGTGCTGTACATTCTTATCTGGGAAAACTTCTGATTATTATGCCCCCTTGATAAATTCTTGAGGGATGCAGTTTTCAAAATGGGGTATTTTCGTAGAGGATTCCAAACACTCTAAGGCTCAGTTCGCATCTGCATTCAGTAATCCATTCGGGAAATCCGCTTGGGGACCCCCAGAGCGGAATACCAAATGCATTGACAAGCGGTGAGCTTATGAAAGCACATGGACCCCATAGACTATAATGGGGTCCGTGGGTTTTCCATGCAGTGTCTGCACAGAACATGCAGAGAGAAAAGTACTTCATGAACTACTTTCCTGTCCACATGACTCGTGCGGACACCGCACTAATAATGAATAATTATAACCGGACACCGCACGAATAATGAATAATTATAACTTAATGTGGTAACTTGAGCCAGTTTCTGATTGGCGTAACTCGGCTGCCTTATTGCTCACATATTATGGATGCAACCTCTAAAGTTGCTGCAGTTCATCATTGCTGGTGTTAGAGAATCATAATTCTAGGAAGTCCAGGTGTTTCATTTGTTCATTTCTACTGTGAGTACAAATGACAATGTGACAATCACAGTGCAAAATAAAAAAATAAAAAAAACACCTGCTATTATACCCATCTGAAAACTGACAAAAAGTGGGATTTTATATGATGACATTCAGGGGGGGACAATGTGTTATCTGACTGATGGAATTTTTCCGCCTGTTAGAAATGTTTTATATATTCATCTCTAGCAATAATCATTATTGGTATTATTTTAGTGTGTAACAGATATTGCTAGAGAGGCAGTTAGTATGGACAGGACAAGGAGAATTCCAAATATAAACTTTATTAATGACTTTGTTTATGTGTTGTGTGTTTGGTGCAACTCTTTTGGCGCTGTGATCTAGACAATAGTAAACATCTGGGTCACAGCTCTTATATCTTCCTTGCTATATTCAGAAGGGTATTACATAAGAATACCCCTCTGTTTAAGCTCACAGAGATATTACATTATACCTCTATGTGACAATCACAGTGCAAAAGTATAGTATGCTCCCTGGTTAATAGGAGAGGGGATAATATGGACAGAAGTTTATGTTACTGCTCCCCCTGGGGTCACATACAGGTTATGCATAGACAATGATGATTTATCATTGTCTGTGCAGTCTGCAGCTCTGCTCCTCTGCCCCTCCTCCAAGCTGATCTGAGATACTATCTGAGGCTGTAGTGGGGAGGACACACAGGATTAATAAGAGAATTGAATTTATTTAAAGGGGTATTCCCATCTCAAGGAGCCTATCTATACTGGTAGCTTATGTAAATTGAAGACTCTTCCTAAATACATTGCTTTAGAAATACTGCTTTGCTTTACTGCTATATGAAATTATTCCTCTCATTGTATATACTGTGTTTCCATAATGCCGGACCTGTGTGATAGAACAAGTGATGTCACTTACTGCTCCACACTGTTATGTACAGCTCTGTCAGCAGGACAATCAGTTCAGCTAATTGCAGTTTGCTGATCAAACCCTGTCTGTTATCTCTCTATGTAAACAGACAGATAACACTGAATCCATTTTCTACAAGCATGTGCATATTATCTGATTTGCATTTATATTAGATTTCTAGTAATCATAAGTATTGTGATACTTCATAGTGTCCTGTTCAACAAGCTGGGAGGAGGGGGAATACAGGAAGTGAGAAGAAAAGCTGAAACTTAGAGATGGGGAAAACCCCTTTAAGTCAAATTTGCATTGTGACATTGTGGTGTTTTGTGCATTTTTTTTTAAAAAAAAATGCAGTATGCAGGCATTTTATTCTAGGGTTATTCCCTTAGACTTCTCTACAGAACTTTAAAAAAAAAGACATTTCATATGTTACAACATTTTTAGAAACCCACCAAAAACACTTGTACAAACGTTAGGAAAACTTCTAGATATTCATGATGTGTGTGTGAAGGAGCTATATATAGTTCATTTTTACAGGTGCTCTAGTGAACGGATGGACAAATGATCTTTATGCTCGAAGTGATGCTAATAAACTTTGCTGTGGGGTATGCTTGGGGGTCCGCTATCCAAGGCCAAAGTGACTCATGCATTGTGACTCATACACATTTTTTGATTATATAGTTCAGGGACATTCGTGCTTCATTTAGTAAAATTATATTTCAATTTGCTTTTATTAGAAACACTTAGAAAATATCTTTGGCTTGACATTTTATCACATTTTTGCTTTTGAATGTATGCCTAAAGCATTGCTGGCAGAACTTTGTAAAGTAATCAGTCAGCAGCTTTGAGCCTTCTTTCCCTCAGCTGCCTTTATGATGCCGCTCACAGCTGATTAGATTTTTTTTCCTTTTTTTGTCTTTCCATCCTCTTGGTCCTTCCACTGCCATGCAGCCAGGGCTTTCTGGACAGCAGGACATCTAAGATCCAATAAATCTGAAACCTGTCTAGGTGCTGCTTCATTTATCAAGAGGCCTAATTTACCAAGGCCCTTCAGACTAATTGCAGATTTGCAGGAAAATGCTGAGAGTGTAGAACAGTGCATTGTGAATGTCCCTTGCCATATTTTTGCTAATGTGTTTCATCTGGAGTGCATAAAGAGACAGGGAAGCGGGTTTTAGACACAGTACTTTGGGGCTAATCCAGTTAAATGATTAGTCCTAAAAATCTGAAATGATGTCATTTTCCCTGCAGTCCTCTGCCAGCTGCCTCATGTGCTTCGCTATGAAGAATATTCAGTTCCACAGTGTCTTCCATGGAATTGTATACAAGTGCTTGATGACTTGTTTAGTCTTGTGACATAGCATTCAGCAGCTTTCATTTGTAATAGTGTAAGTGTTACCAAATGCACTAGCAATGCACAGCTGCACGCACCATATTTCTACATAAAAACTTGTGCACTGAATGAATACATGTTTTACAGTGCTTAGTTACAGTGAATACTGCATTCACTACTGTTTACTGCAGATTTCATCCTCCTAAGCATCCAGATCATCTTCTTTTTCTCAATTAATATTTTTTTATATAGTACCTAAGCTGTGACATGCCTTTAAGACGAGGCCAACATTGTAGAAATGCTGTGTTTTTGCAAAAAGCAATTCTGTTCACAGCATCAGCAAAGTGAGGCTAAGGCCCCATGTAGCGTCCCTCAGCATAAAAGCACCACCGGAAAAACAACGGCAGAAATGCACTGCAGTTCTTCCCACAACCCTTTATGCAAAAAGTTTGTTTCAATTATACCTGTAGGAAAACCGCCAATGTTTCCGCAGGTATAATTGACATGCTGCTATTTCCAAAACCACAATGGGTTTAGAAATCGCAGTGTGTCCACTGTGCATATTTTACCACAAAGTGGGGATGGAATTCACTAGAATCCCATCCACCTTGCTGTGACTGTAAAACACCACAGTTGTTTCCTGCACGGGCATACCGTGGCGTTTATGCCATGTGAGACCCCGGCCTGAATGAGATTTTCTTTAATCATGCTTACACATTGCAAGGGAAAAAAGCAGCAAAAGTGCAATGTTTTCAAAAATACATGAGCATTTGAAAAACATAGCATGTTCATTTTAGCTGTATAATCACAAGAAGTTTCTCTATGTATTTAATATTTGAAAAAATGCACTCAATTAAAACCCTGTAGAAAAAAAAATCACAAACTTGTGTTTTTTTCTGTAGTATTATAATAATAATTAGCAGTAGTAGTATTGTAAATTTTTATTTATTTATTTATTTTTTTTTGCTATATTGGGCTCCCAAACTACTAGCTTATGTAAATTCAAGAGTTTTCCTAATTACATTGCTTTAGAAATTTTTACTTGCTATGTTAGATTATTCCTCCCCATTGTTTACACGTCATTGTCAAGGTACCCAGCCTGTTTTCTGATCTCAGGTTGAATGACATGTCTCACTGCTCTTTGCAGGGGAAGGGGCTTGGTCAGTTAATTGCAATTTGTTGATAAAAGTCTTGGATAGTGTCAGTTATCTCTCTATGTAAACACAAAGATAGCATTGAGTTTACTGAAAGTTGTCTGCCCTGACAAATTGGTGGGCAGGGTTTCAATTGCTATCTCACAGACAAAGCCAGCTCTGCTAGTTCTCTTCATAGCAGTACGTTTGCAGTCAGTAATGAGGGATGGTTGTAAATAAATTAGCACAGTATCACTGGAAGATACACAATATGAAGCTGATGTAGCAGAGCTGGATTTGTTAGGTGATGAGAATCCCAAACTTACATGCTACAGGACCACGAGTCAGCTTGCAATATACTCACTTTTAGGTCTGTGTTTAATGGACTCCCTGTCTCAGCCCTTATCAGCAAAATTCAATTAGCCGACTGATAACTGGAAGAGCAGGAGATAAACAGCTCAGAAATACAAGCACAGAGCACTCAACTTCCCCTCCCCTCCTGAGAGCAGGGATCCATGTCACTTGTCCTGGGTGGAGACATAAATAGCTCAGAAATACAAGCACCGAGTACTCAGCTCTCCCTCCCTCCTGAGAGCAGTGAGCTACGTCACTTGTCCTGGGCAGAGATAGAAACGGAGTGTAAACAATGAAGTGAATAATCTCAGCTAGCCCAAACAAAGCAGTTTTGCTGAAGCAATGTATTTAGGAAAATTCTTAAATCCACAGAAACTAGTAGTATAAATAGGATCCTTGTGATGGGACAACCCCTTTAAAACATAGTGTAGAAAATTCTCAGGGTTCATAGAACCCTATCTGTATAATATCTAGCTCTCTAAGACAAACATAACTGAAGTTATGTCAATGTGAAAGTGACATTATTATACTTTGGTGTTTTTTCAGATGTCAGAGGCGTAAAAAAAAACAAAAAAAACCTCACTTTCCATTAGCTCTTTTGGGCCTCCTTGTGGTATGTGGTACTCTCCCAGTGACATCCGACGCTCTTCTGTGACATCATCGCTCAACACTGAGGCTTGTAATTGAGCCACCAGCAGTCACATGGACAAAGCAAGCATCATGACACCGCAGATGAGCGCTGGATGTCACCTGGAGAGTGCCAGATGCCGCAAGGAGTCCCAAAAGAGGCCAGGGAAGGTGAATATAAGTGGGTTGTTTTGTTTTTTTTTGTTCACCTCCCCTGGGCCTCCACCTATTATACTCTGAAGAGACCCCAGAGTATAATGTGATAGCCATTTTAGTTTGATTGAGATGAATCTTTCTTTGGTTTCGGATCTTTGTTTTTGTTTTGGATGAATTTGTTTGGTTTCGTAAAAATGGAAAAAAAAAATGCAGAAACCCAGGGATAATAGGGTCCTTTCTGTTAAGATTCATTGCCACTTGATGACCAGTATAAAGTAGTCAGATACATTATTTTTTTCTATGAAATAAAATAGATATGTAACCAACTTGCTGTAAAGCCCTTATTTCACACACCAATAATTAACTAAACAAGTGTTCACAGGAACAATCATTACTGGTTAATGGTTCATGGAAAGATGCCAGTCACCAGCTGAAACTCCTTTGTTG